>NC_089796.1:57263832-57518832 GCF_040412425.1 Macrobrachium rosenbergii
TGATAGCTTTATACAGGATCTCAGCCGAAATCCACTAGAAAGAAGCTGAGGTGTCTTTATGGCCTTTTCAGTACAAAATCCAAGATGTCCCTCTTCGTGAGATGGATGAGCAGCTGTTAAGTGTTACATATCGGCGGAATTACTCGGTTAAAAACACCAGCATAAAAATATGCGTTACATAAGCACATGTATATACGGTATCTACACATATATCATTATGGACAGTATATACATATGCATACAAACTGCGTGCATGTTTACAAACATATTTTTGTTAGTTATCTATGCACTTGCAATGTAAAAAATATATAACAGGTCAAGTGTAATTTAGCCAAGTTTTTTCGCATCAGATTCATTGTTCTTCGAAATTAAGTGAAAAGCCGGAAAACTTGATTAAGCAGAGGTAACGGAGTACGAAAGAGATCATATATTAGAACAAATATGCATTTTCAGAATCTAAAATACGCATTTCTTCACCATTCATAGAAACTATATAGTCATATATTTTTACCAGATTACAAGCTAGCTTTTAAGAAATAAATTAAAGATTCGCATTTTCCTGAAATGTGTTTATATTATGGGGCTTTCCCGCTTTCCTTATCAAGACTGCATTTTCGTGTATACCAACCTTAATGTGCCAATCTTAATATGTGGGGAAAGCAGCAAAAGATATTTAATTGCAACAAACGAATTTATAGAGTCTTCCTATTTCCCTAGATAAAACCTCTATGGACGTGCTTAGACTATAAAGTGCCAATTTTCCCCGTAAATCACACTTTTGTTCCCCTATATCTGTGCCATTTCTAACCAGTGACAGTGTATATTAAAGCTTTTGGTACACGTGATTGCAAACATGTGCAGCTTTACTGCGCCTAATTGTAATAAGTGAACGAAGAAAAGAAAGTGAAGTCTAATTCGAAGTTCGGGTTTTGGATCTCTCAAGTCATTGAAAACAAAGAATACTGGGTTCCTTCTCTCTCTCTCTCTCTCTCTCTCTCTTACACTAAACATCCCAACTCATACAGACAGAATATCCAACAGTTCCAACTAACTGTAGTACAAAGGAGACTCCTCTTCTTATTAAATGTAACGCTATAGTTTACATTTAGCCAACAACACCACCATTACCTTCAAATCCAGGTATTTAATGTTTCTCACAATTCTGATGAATGTAACGTTTTGATTTATTGACCACCGAAAACCGTAATGGGAATTTCTGTGCTCAGGTGGGACTCTGTGCGAAAAATCTGAGATTATTTTGTAAAAAATCAGGAAGAAAAAGTTCAATGACCTGAGAACACACTTACTGACTACAGCAGCTTTCTTCTAAAAGTTCCCTGCGTTTGACTTCATACTAAATTCAGTCAATGCAGCCAGGTGTCTAGATAACAGTGTGACGATCACATGGAAGAAAAACATAAGATACAGAATTTATTCAAATTATTCCTTAAGGAAAACTTAGCTTGGTTGTTAAAATCTATCACCAGAAAGACTTATTCTTTTACCATAAAGAATTTCCTTCTGTACACAAGTGATAAAAACATCAAAATGAATTCATTATTTCCAGATCTATATAATGTAGTCCAGGATACATTCTAGATCTTGCTTTACCGAGGTGTTGCACTCCTTTGACTCGTTTTGACATTCATGCGAAAACAGTTTTAAGACAATCAAGCCTTTTCTGGTACGAAAAATTAACAGCGACTGAAACGAGTTCGAATGAAGTTATCAACCGATTTATTGAATAATAGTTTTCGATGTTATTTGCAATTTCATAAAAACGATCTCCATTTAATTGCGTACGAGGTTTCTATACCCGCACCAGCGGACATACGCTTCAAGTACACCTTTATGTGATTCTTGGAGTTATGGTGGAAGTACTTGGTCTGAAGTGAAATGAATGACTTTGTGTAAGTCAAGACTAGTAAGCCTTTATTTATATATTAGAATTTCAAGAAGAAATAGAGTACAAAACTTGATTCTCAGTGAGCTATGTTCTGTTTCCAGGAGAAAAATTATCTTCAAAATTTTATATTAATCTTCAGGGGATTAACATACTTCAGAATATAGGTTGAAGCAGCATTTCCCCCGTTTACTATTCTAAACATATCGTCAAAACCAGGTGTTTTGGGAAACATACAGTAAACTTGGAACTTGCCGTTTGACAGGTAATCATGACCAAGAGCTTAGATTACTAGTCTTAGTTACTGGCATAATGATACAAGTTGTGAAATCATTACACTATCTTGAGAATTTGGTACCACTGGTGATTTTTATATTATACCACCTCAAACTGTATGTGGAATTATGAAAGCAAAAGAAATCATTTCACCAGTAATAAAATTACGCCGTTTTTGTTATTTTCACTTTTGGACCCATTTCCTCATAGATACACTTCGCTCTGTTTGACGGTAGTGGAATTCTTCGAGTCTGAGTCTTTTCTAAGTAGCCTCCGACAATTCCTTAAACGTATACGAGCAAAGGCAGAATTAGTTGCTTTCTTTAGTCATAACCGCGCTATGCACACATTTGGAAGCCGTGTGTTGAGAAATGCAGACTGAACACACTCTGTAGATATGGTTTATGGCGTTTAGATTTCATCTGCATCTGCAGCTGAACCTGTCGTGGACAGAACTGTCAAGGAAGCACTACTGTAGGAATGTAATTATCGTTCAGGAGACTACTAGCTTCTGAAAGATTTTCTTGTTATAATGTGAGAGTAAGTACTCGGAAACAAGAAATTATCTATCGAATGCGTTTACCTAAATAAATTGTCCCTTTTTTTTGTCTTAGAATTCTTTAATCAAGTTGCTACGTATATTAACCCAGTTCTCCTACCTGGCGCTACTGCAAGTTCGGGTCATTCACAGACAATCGTTTTGCAGATTTAGGCACGACTTTCATTTTAAAAATTATATATATATATATATATATATATATATATATATATATATATATATATATATATATATATATATATATATATATATATATATATATTATATATATATATATATATATATATATATATATATATATATATATGTATGGTGTGTGTGTGTGCATGCTTGATGTCTGACTTATCTCAGGACTTACATTAAGCCAAAATTCGGTGCAACCTCCTTGTAAGCTGAGCTCTAAATGAGTGACACTAATATACTCAGCATGCAACAGTTTGGCTGTGAAATCTTTCACGCACTAATATTTCATTTAATATTGTAGCCCTGAAAAAGAGTACTATAAATCTACTCGGGTTGGAATTCCATTTTTTGAGAAAGTGGTAGTTCCACGATTTCTTTGTTATGCTCAACAGCTGCGGCAGTTTCTTGATGATAGTTCTTTAGGCTAATTCTATCTAGTTCCTCTTCCGGAGGATTCTGACTACTTCCTCTGAGCTTTCTCTGATTTTTTCTTTTGGAGCCCTCTGTTTGGCTTCCAAGACACCTAAAGTTTTACTTCCGTTGTCTATTACCCATATGTATGTCAGGAGCTCAGCAACCAGCTTCTATGGAAAAAAAGACAAGTTTGATGGACGAATATATTTCAAAGATAGTGCGGATAATGCTGAGTACTATTCACACTGAGGAGGACGCGTGATGTCTCGCATCTTTCAATCAACTAAATTCTTTTCGTACACCTATGCGAAAGTGAACCTGTGTGAATTTTGGTAGGGTGTACCTGTCAATTTCATTCTTCTTGCAGGTTTCCTATCATCAGATTATTAGGCACGTTTATTTTATGTTAGTTAAAAGTTCAAGAATATCAAAGTAATGGCTTGGGCTCCTGTTAATGAAGGTAAGCACGTCTCCATCTTCATCTGTAACAAAGCTGACATTATGGGTCAGTGTTTTTTTCTATACCTTCATTTTTCATACTTTAATAGATAACCCTACTCATTTTGTTATTTCCCCACACATGGACTGTTTCGGTGTAGTTCACATTCGCCTCCACATTATTTTATTGAAGAAAAGTCTCAGGCATTTCCTACATAAAAATAGAATTAGGGCCCCACTTCACAAAACTGAGACATCTTGTCTCTGTAACGTCATTCATTATTTTATTTTACTCTGAAAATTATGAAATTCTGTCATTCAACTCTGTATACGTCTCAAGTGTGGATTTAGTTCACAAAACTTCTACGAAAGAAAACGTGATTATTGTATAGGACGGCCTTCAAGTCTTGAGATAGAGTTTCTCTTCTGAGTAGCAATTTGAGATTTCTCCGCGGCCTGGTCAGGCCTGGCCGAGTTTTCTTTTCTTTTTTTTCTTTTTTTTGAGGAAGTGGAGCGGTTGGAGGATCTCTTCTTTCGAACCTAACTTAAAAGATTTCCTTATTATTGCAACCTTCATTTCACCAGCAGGCGGACTGGCATTCGTCTTCTGTTATTTTATTACTAATAATGCCTTTGAGTCTGCTGACGTCCGCCAAGGAGGTTGGGAGATAAGTGTTTTCAACTGTGTTTAGAGAATAGACCAACTGATATTAAGGAATACTGGCGAAAACACTCATTCAGCGCTTCCCTGTAAAGGATTAACGATTTACAGGCATGGAAATCATCTCGCACTACATAAAGAAAAGGTACTCTTCAACTTGGCGGAGCTACGCTTTCTATCGGGTACAATAGATACCCTCGTGACATTGATCATACCTACAGAATGCTTTTCCAGTTCAAATTAATTATTTTCTAGAAAACTGGTGTCTAAATTCCAGTCAAATAGCCATACCTGCCGATGTTTTTCTATGGAAACTAACAGGGAGGTACTTTACTTACCATGATATAACTTTGACTGAATAAAGCTGATAGCTACGATTTTCTATGGATGAATGACGCCAAGTACCTCAACAAAATTAAGGCACTCTTTCACTAAGGCTTGCAATGATAATGTAAGACAGCAAATGGTATGATGAATCAATAGATAACTCATGATACTCGTGATTACTGCGTTGTCACTAGAATTGCGTTATTTTTTCTTTTGGGCGCCGGGGTGGGGGGGGGGATCTTAACTGACTTCTAATAGAGAGTAAAGTCAATTAAATGAGGCTGAGATAACGGGAAACTCTTCCTAATGCCAAGACACTTGTCCCGATCAATATACAAAGAGTTCGTCTTGACACCCAAGTCATGGTCGAGACGCGCCCTCATCTGGGCCAGCCTGTGGAGGGAATTCTCTGCTTCCGAAAGCTTGTGTCTCAAAGCCTCGACGCTTTCGCTCAGCTCCTGCACTTCTCGTACCATCCTGTAAGATGATGAGCCCATCAAACATTGTTATCAAAACAAAACCATGTTCTCAGAGATTCAAGACTTGCCATTATAATATAAAAACATTATTAAAAGGCAAGAAGCCATATTTATGATTTATTTCTATTTGTCGAATACGTATCTGGGGATTTCCGAAAGTTCTTGAAGCAGAAAACTAAAACATCTCAATATATATCTTATTTTTGCATAATTCTTTTCATATGAACAGTCTTTCTAGATATCTGTACCTGTGTTGCGGAGGATCTCGACAAAGTTCCATTTCAGGCCTGTGAGTCCTTCCTTCAAGCCTAGTTTGGACAACCTTCAGAGGCGCTGACTTATCCAAGATGGCCTTTTTCAGAAGGTCAATATGTCGCTCAAGATCGTTCATTTCACGTTGTACCTGAGGAAATGTGTTTTCAGAATAAAGAAAATACACTAAGCAATAAGCATATTTGTCCATTTCAAATAATAAATAGAGCAATAAGAAGATTCTAATGTTACTTAACATTACCTAAAAATGAGACGTCCATCAAGGCCGTTTTTTCTACTGTAGGCTACTTTAAAATACCATGGTAAGAGATCTTACGGACTGCCCTAGAGCAAGAGCCTGTGCCAGGACAAGGCTGGCTAGCTTAATCTAAGACGAACACAAAGAGATAGCTTGAGGGGCTACTCACCCTGTCCCTGTGAGCGAGCAGTTTGTTTCTGGCGTCGTTAGTCTCACCAGACCGATGGGTGAGAGTCGTGTTGGAATTTGACCAAGCCGTCCACATATCCCGATGAGTAGCGGCTATGAGGGCGTCTACCTCCTGACGAAGTCGCTGCGAGCTGTTCCTTTCACTCTGACTCTGCTGGATGTTCCGGTTGCTGAATTCTGCCCAGGTGTCTGGGACACTCACTCTGAAGGAAGTCAACCAACCACAGTTGCGAGGAGAGTTTCCATGGAACGAATATGAAAGTAATGCATGGTTAAAGATGCGTAACAATTTACAGTGTCAACCATTTGTGTTAATTTACTGAGAACTAATTTTGAAATAGTTCAGGAGTTTAGATATGTCTTGAGGAAGTTGTTTCAGGCAAGAATGTTCGGTAGCAAATACTAAAGTTCTGCCTCGGCTGTGACATTGAGTTAACTTTTCCTACAAGATTTTCATCTCGGATATTTGTTGATTAGAGAAAACTATAAGGATCACTTTGCTGTCCTGCCCAACTTACATAACTTTGCTTCGTCAGACAAGCCATTTTAAACAATATTTTCTTAGATGGAACACCTAATTCTTTTGCCATTTGTTAAAAATCAGAATAAAAATGCAGTAGATAGATAAATTGTTAACTGTTAAGTGTTAAAGAATCTAGTGAATTAAGGACCATGACACTTTGTCAACATTAGAGAATCTCTAAAATTAACAGTCAACATCCCCCAGCACCGCTAGGAAGACTTGGCCGGAGTATCATAAAAAGGAAAGAAAAACCTCTGCACCTAACCAGTACGCCATCGTAACGTCTCAGCAGAAAAAGGACGCTGTTGCTAGGGGAAAAGAGTGGCACACACAAACTAAACACTTGCAGGTCTACGGTGTAAAGAATTTCCCACTGAAATTAAATTCATTGAAAGTCGTCAAGCATGAAATCTACCGACGACTGTTAGAAGTAATCACCATTAGTAGAAAAGAGAAAACACGACAACTTAGAGGAAATTTGTACGAAAGTAAAAGTATTGCGCAGAGTGTAATAACATCATCATCTAGACCCCTCACATTCCTTAACAAGGGATTTCAGGTGAAAGAATCACTAATAATATCTTGGTATCTTACGTGTTATCCACCCTTTCGATGCCAGGATAGTAAGTTATATTAGCGGAGTAATTATGGAGGCTATGCTGTGTGTGGTCGATGGTGAGAGCATGGTTCTTGTTCATGGTGTCGTGTTCTAAATCTTGCCTGGCAGCACGATCACGGCTCAGCTGAAAGTAATCAGAGAAGAATTAGAACTAATTCAGAAATACTTTATTTGTAGAACAATATGGAGTTTCAGTCCATGAAACACTTCCATTCTGTACGTGAAGATCTTTAACTCGGGGAAAATAAAAGTAATTCTTTTATAAGTAACGGCGTCATTTCTTTGGAAGACGATTAGCCAAACAGTTTATGTCAAGATGTCGTAACTAGGCAATTAATTCCTAGCCTTAGTGCCAATAAGCTCTTGGAACCTAGTTCATAAAAATCATTAGCTTTCACTTTTAAAAGGTTCCCAAAATAGTCATTATTTGCATGCATCATGATGACGTCTGAAGATTTTACGAAATATCAAAACCCATTACACCGTATGTTAAACTTAACTTCGACAACTTCCACTGCAAAACAAAAAAAATGTACACAAAAATAAATTCAACAGTATCATGATTACCTCTTAACTATTCATTTTAGCATATCAGTGACGATATATCTGCTCATGGTCTGTGTTAAGTACCCACTTGGGTATTTATTAAGCATAACCTTTAGGTGTAGCACATGAAGTTTACTTAAAGCTTTGTAAACACTTCGTAGATATTCCACAAATATAGATGAGTAAAACGCAAAGATCGAAAATAACCTGCAAATTGACCCTCTCGAGCAGATTCCTCATCCTTGCTTGACAGTCCTTGATGGTGTCCACTTCTCTCAAGAGAGATTCCTCCGGGTGGTCCCTGACGAGGTCGATTCCTGCAATGTTCGGTGAAATGTCAATATCCTTTGCTAGTTGAGTGGTTTTCTTATTCTATTATGCTTATTCTCGATTGGCTGCAAGTGCAAAATATTTCTTTGTTATTCGTAGCTGCTAAGGGGTTTATGAGAAACTATTGGCCTAAATGGTAATATAAAAAATTGATACAGTATGTATTTTTTACTAAATTTCTTATAATTCCTGTCTTCAAAAAATCTCTTGTGAATAAAATCATTTAGGATAATTTTAATTTCATTATAGTTTTATAAATTACTACGTTGTGAACTGATTCAGTAATTTTTTTAGATTACTAGAAAACAGGTAACAGTAGAAGTATAACTTGTTCCTGCATCCATGGCAAAAAAAATCAGATTAATAAACATTTGTCCCCAAAGCGACCATAGCCACAGCCCGTGCTCTGCTCTTGCGTTGTCCTAATTACCTTGACGATTTTCTCTGAAATAGAGACACTCCTTGGTCACATGAAGAGGGTTTTCAGTGTCCTTGAGAGCGTGCTCGAGCGCTCTTCTGGAGTCGTTGAGTCGATTGGTTTCTGCCAGCATACGGTCCAGCTCTTGCATGAGCTCGCTCCTCCAAAATGTGATGTCGCTCACTCGTTCGCCTAATCTCTGGGAGCTCTCTCGCTGTGCGATGTTTGTCCGGTCATAGGTGAAGCTGAAAGGAACAGCGTAGCCTTCAGAAAATTTTTGCGACCGTGGTTAAGTTAACTAGTCGGGTCGTTTTTTAAATTTACTGGAGGGGAGCTTGCAAACAGCGTTGTTTCAGTGTGTTTCTTCTCTTGTGGAAGTAAAACGGGGCAGGGCTTAAGCTTTGTATCATATGCATATAAATTGATGACTAACTTCATAGAAATAAGTCCTCTTCGGGTACATGGCTTTTAGCCGAATTCGAGTATCTCTATGCTCAGGCGAAAAGATGGGATGTTTCATCGGTGGTTATTTTATGGTAAACATTGTTTAGTTTTCTGGATAGAATCTCCTCACTTCATATGTAAACAGTGATACATTATCTTAAATTGGCGGAGAAAATCGTGAAATAAAAAAATATTGACCGTAAAGTAATTAATGCCAAAAAAAATTGGCCTCAAAATAATCAGTGGAAAATCAGCAATTATTGTGTCTTTGAGAAACTTATGTATAGATAGATATATATATATATATATATATATATATATATATATATATATATATATATATATATATATATATATATATTTACATATGAATAATTTTCTCGTGTCCAGAGAGCTCTTGGAGGGCTATAAAATGTGTATATATCTCCAAAGAATGCGCAAAATGTATGTTAAATAACGGTCTTCGCGTAATTAAAAAACAAGTAAAAAATGCGCCGAAGTTTCTTCGGCGCAATCGAGTTTTCTGTGCGGCGCGGCCCATGAAATTCATCCACGGTCAGGTGGTGGCCTATGTTGTTGGTACCTATATCTGTGCCAGAAGTACGGTTATGGCTAACTTTAACCTTAAATAAAATAAAAACTACTGAAACTAGAGGGCTGCAGTTTGGTTTGTTTGATAATTGGAGGGTGGATGATCAACAGAAAAAGTGCGGACGGACAGGCAAAGCCGTCTCTATAGTTTTCTTTTACAGAAAACTAAAAAGGTTGAATTTAAGAGAATAGGAAACTGCGAATGTCAGTAGAACGGACGTATTCAACGTACCCGACAAGCCTGACGGCGTCATCCCGAACTCTCTCCGAGACCCCTCTGGTGGAGTCAGCATCGCTGAAATGATTCAAGTTACCTGGAAGGAAATCCAAGATCGTTTTCAGTGGAACGGAGCGCATAAGAATTCAGAAAATTTGGGGGGATTCATTAGTGCTAGGTACGAAGTGTACCTCATGTTAGTCCAGCAGTAAAAAACCAGAACGTGGCCAGGAAGTGAATGAGGTAAATTAGGTTAAATCCCATTGTGCTTCTGTTGACTTCAGAAGTTTGAAATCGTGATTTTTAGTCCATGACTATATCAAGGCTTCTCACTGACTTAGAAGATTATGTTCTATGTCTAATTTCTTGAAAGCCTGACTTTAGATGTAACTTTCCAGACGTTATTTTCCTCTTGTAAAATGACCTAATGTATTAGTTGGAAGGAACATCTATTCTATAAAAAACAAAATCCAAAAAGAAAAAACACGGCGAACAAACAGTACTTACTCTGCGACCAGTCTGCGGGCGTGTATCGCGTTTTCATTGTGGCAGTTGCTGATGTGAAGATGTTGGGAAATCGAACCGAGTCGAGCACTCGACTTTCGGTTGGATATGAGCGACTCAAGGTAGGAGGAACCAGAGAAAGGCTGAGGAATACAAAGAATAGAGATTTTCAAAAAATACCGAAGGGTTACGATACCCGTAATTTATGATTGTTACATAACCCTGAAAAATCTACTGAGGATCTTAATGACTTCTTTAGTTTCATTCATACTACAGGTTAGATGATTTTAGGCAAGGCGAGGTCCGGAGAAGATAGCCTACTCTTGGGGAAAAGTATAAAGATGAATGTATCAAGGCTGTCTGAAAGTTTTGATAGAAGCACCCATGTTAAGGATAGAAGAAAACTTTATTATAACATTATCATAAATCTTGTGAAACACGTCAATTACTTCTGATACAACTACACGACGATCACAAATTCACGTTAACATTGTTAAGGAAAGAGATAACCTTTATCGGAAAGAAATGTCTAAAAAAATCTGCACAATCATTATAAAAATGTCTATATATACATACATATATACTGTGTGTGTATGTATATATATATATATATATATATATATATATATAGAGAGAGAGAGAGAGAGAGAGAGAGAGAGAGAGAGAGAGAGAGAGAGAGAGAGAGAGAGAGAGAGAGAGATTATTTCCAATTTCATAGGCAGTCAAATATAATGTATATTTTTTATTTTTATAGTACAATAGAGACAAGCATACAGACACTAGAATATATTTTGCAGTCTAATAGAACCCAAAATGTTTCAAAGTAATTTTACACATATTTTCGCTAATACAATTGTTCCCAAAAGAAAAAGTTAAGATAGTATACTATTAGTTCTGTGTTGAACGGAAATTCCCTGCTGTAAAGATTACCATTTATGAAAATGTTTAGTAATTAATATAGGCTTACTCATATACAGAAAAAAGGTTGCAGTTGTAAAGACAAAAAAAATAAAACAGTGCTGCCTACCTCTGTTCGAACGGCCTGGTGTCAACCGTCTTCATGGCTACCGTCTTATTGAGAGCCGCGGGGGGCTGGTGGTAAAGGACTGGAACACTTGACATGGTGGATGATGTCTTTAGATTTCAGTTGTAAGCACAAAAGTTTATGAAACAAACTTGTATCTCCAAGGGACTACTAGTGAATGAAAGCACTTACAATTTTCGCCTTTGTATCTATCACGTCTGTCATTACAATGTTTTTAAAAATACGTCATTTTCTTATCACATTGAATATTCAGTGTGATCTGTAAATAAGAAAGAGATAGCAATTATGCGTTTTGGTCGAAATTTAATTGTAGATGACTTAAGATATTTGCATATTTACCTTCGTGACTCTTTAGTTTCCTGGACCACCGGCGGGGTCATTGAGGGTATATACCTGAAGTTGCGATCTCTATGCCAGTACTGCGTAGTTCGGTGGTCTAAGTTGGTCTTCCACCAGGGCAGCGCTGCAAAGCCTTGCGATCATTTCTAAAGGTCTGGTAACCCGCAAATTGAACAGAGGCTTAGTGCGATTGTGATTTTTTTTTTTTACCGTTAATGTTTAATGAGTAAGTGTTAGCAAATGTTCAGGGTTTAGTGAGTAAGTGTTTGGTGAATGTTATGAGTGTTTCGTGAATGTTTAGTTTAGGGTTTAGTGAATGTTTTGTGACTGTTAGTGAGTGTTTAGTGTGCAAGTATTCAGTGAATGTTTAGTGGGTGTTTAGGGTTAGTGAATGTTTAGTGTATAAGCATTCCGTGAATGTTTAGTGAATGTTTAGGGTTTAGTGAATGTTTAGTGTGTGTTTAGTGAGTGCTTACGGTTTAGTGAACATAAGTATTCAGTGAATGTTTAGTGTGTAAGTATTTAGTGAATGTTTAATGAGTGCTTAGTTTAGTGAATGTTAATGTTTAATAAATGTTTAGTAAGTATTCAGTAAATGTTCAGTGAGTGTTTAGTGAATGTCTTGTGAAAATTAGTGTTTAGTGGCTGTTTAGTGTGTAAGTGTTTAGTGAATGTTTAATAAGTGATTAGTGAATGTTCATTGACTGTTTAGTGTTTAGAGATTTAATGAGCATTTAGCCTTTAGTGAGTATTTAGTGTTTAATGAGTGTTTAGGGTTTAGTGAGTGTTTAGTGTATAGTGAGTGCTTAGTGAATGTTTAGTGAGTTTAGTGTATAGTGAGTACTTAGTGAATGTTTAGCAGTGAGTGCTTAGTGAGTGTTTAGTGTTTAATGAATGTTAAGGATTAAGTGAGTGTTTAGTGAATGTTTACTGAGCGTTTGGGGTACAGTGAGTGTTTAGTGAATGTTTAGTGTTTTATGAGTGTTTAGCGAGCATTTAGTGTATAGCGAGTGTCGAGTTTTCACTGAGTATTTAGTGTTACTGAGTGTGAGTGTACAGCAAGTGTGAGTGTTTAGTGAGCATAAGTGTATTGTGAATAGTAGTGTTTAGTGATTGTACATTACTGCTTAGCTAGTGTTTAGTGACTGTATGCAAAGAAAGTCCTGTAATTTACAGGAACCATTTATGCTAAACACTGCTTAGATCCAAGAGCAGATGCTTAAACCTTGACCACAATGGTTGGAGTGCTTAGGCCAACCTGTTTTTGTAAGGTAAGTTTTCTCTGTAAAATTAGGTCAAGTAATAATAATAATAATAATAATAATAATAATAATAATAATAATAATAATAATAATAATAAAGTATAGTACTATGAGCTGGGCCAATACCTTTCAGTATGGCCCCCCCAACAAAGGTCACGCTCGGCAGGGAGATCGTCACTCCAAGTTACTGACACTCTATGACTAAGAAATTATATATATATATATATATATATATATATATATATATATATATATATATATATATATATATGTATTATGTATATAAGTATACCTAGTTTTACTAGACCACTGAGCTGATTAACAGCTCTCCTAGGCTGGCCTGAAGGATTAGACTTATTATACATGGCTAAGAACCAATTGATTACTTAGCAACGGGACCTACAGCTATTGTGGGAATCTGAACCATTATAGCGAGAAATGAATTTCTATCACCAGAAATAAATTTCTCTAACTCTTCATCTATGTATATGTATGTATATATATATATATATATATATATATATATATATATATATATATATATATATTATATACACACATATATGTATATATATACACATATACATACATATATATAGACATACATATATTATAACGTGCCATTCCTATTTGCAATAGCACATGAAGTTCCACTTATTTAAAACTTTAACATAAAGACTAAGCATGTAGAGTACAGGTGGCGAGTCGACTTCGTAACCACCCAGAACTGGAGAACAGGGAGCAGTTAAAACACCGCTGAAATTAGCACTAGCTGAACTCTTGGCGCCTTCACGAAACATTCCACCCATTCTCTCTAAGCCTATTATCTCGTCTTTGTCAGCCTTTAAGTTCCCCTGGGTACTGTCGTTCATCTACTTACTCCAGCACCGCTCACGTGGGTGCCCCAAAACACAGGAACCGGCGAGTTAATGGACAAATCGCCCACACGTGGGACGGAGACTGAAGGCAGGAGCAAAGGCTATATAAGGACCTGACCAGGGGTCATGCAAGGAGCTCGTTACTAGCCAGAATCAGAGCAGAGCCCTTGCTGGGTTGGTGTCCAACCGCCCTCTCCTTTTCTGACCCAGTCAATCTTTGTCATGCTAATACAGTTCTACCAAAGTCCCTTGCCTTATTGTACAAAGGATCACTTTGCTGTCCTGCCCAATTTACATAGCTTTGCCTCGTCAGATAAGCCATTTTAAACAATATTGAGTGATAAAGGAATAAATTATTTTACCTAATAATTTGGAGAAATAACTACCAAATCTCTGAACATTTTTGGGGGGAGGTTTTCTTAGGCGGAACACCTAATTCTTTTGTCCGTGTGTTAAAAATCAGAATAAAAATGCAGCAGATAGATAAATTATTAACTGTTTAGTGTTAAAGAATCTAGTAAATTAAGGACCATGACACTTTGGCAACACCCTGGAACACGATGCAACAGCATCAACAAACGGCCAGGCAAAATTCAGCCCACTAGTCCACCCAGTAACTGTAACCCACCTGTATTATATGTAAATAAATACACTGTATCTTAGTTTAACTTATTTTAGTGTCTTATTTCATTCACATTTGTAACTTTTAGAGGAAATAAAACCAATAGAAAAGGATATCATTCATTTGACCTTAATAAATATACGATGAAGAGATAGTCAGAAGAGGCATAGAGAAAACTCGATGCAAATTAAATGAAGTAGACACAGTAATTATATTCATCAGTACTACTACTACTACTACTACTACTACTACTACTACTACAGAAGAGGTCCTGTTTCATTGTGATAACAGTATAATAATAATAATTATGCAGAATTTTGAGCCTCATCCTTGAAGTTCTTGGGCCCTATCCAGTCATGACAGGATACCTGCCTTCCTCCAAGAAAGCAGCCTCTGGGTTGGACCCTTCCCTTCAAGGCTGCCCTCAAGAGACTGGTGAGCATTGGGGGCTTTTGGGCCTCATCCTTGAAATTTTTGGGCCCTCTCTAGGCCCGCTTCCCCAACCTGGCAGGACACCTGCCTTCCTCTAAGGAAGCAGCCTCTGGGTTGGACCCTTCCCTTCAAGGCTGCCCTCAAGAGACTGGCGAGCCTTGGGGAATTTTGTCTTGAACCCTTCGGAAGCCTTAGAAGCCTCTGGAATTCCCAGATTCCCTACTGTCACCCCAGGGATGACAAGAATGATCCGGACAAGATCCACTTGGAACATAGAGGGTATGTACCTGGAGACTGGAGTTGCGATCTCTATACCAGTACTACATAGTTTGGCAGTCTTCTACCACGGCGGAGCTGCAAAGCCTTGTGGCCTCATTTAAAAGTCTGGTACAGTAACCCGCAAATTGAACAGGGGCTCAGTGTGATTGTGAATTTTTGTTATCGTTAATGTATAATAACCAAGTGTTTAGCAAATGTTTAGGGTTTAGTGAATGTTTGTGAGGAAGTGTTTGGCGAATGTTTAGTGAATGTTTAGTTTAAGGTTTAGTGAATGTTTAGTGTGTAAGTATTCAGTGAATGTTTAGTGAGTGTATAGGGCTTGATGAATGTTTTGTGAATGTTAGTGAATGTTTATTGTGTAAGTATTCAGTGAATGTCTTGTGAACATTAGTGCTTAGTGAATGTTTAGTGTGTAAATATTCAGTGAATGTTTAGTGAGCATTTAGAGTTTAGTGAATGTTTAGTGTGTAAGTGTTTAGTGAGTGTTTAGGGTTTAGTGAAGGTTTAGTGCATGTTAGTGTTAAGTGAATGTTTAGTGCGTAAGAATTCAGTGAAATGTTTACTGTGTAAGTATTCAGTGAATGTTTAGGGTTTAGTGAATGGTTTTAAAATGTTACTGTTTAATGAATATTTAGTGTATAAGCATTTAGTGAATGTTTAGTGTGTTTAGTGTGTGTTTAGTGAGTGCTTGGGGTTTAGTGAATGTCAGTGTTTAGTGAATGTTTAGTACTTAAGTATTCAGTGAATGCTTAGTGAGTGTTTAGGGTTTAGTGAATGTTAGTGTTTAGTGAATGTTTAGTAAGTATTCAGTGAATGTTTAGTGAGTGTTTAGTGAATGTCTCATGAAAAGTAGTGTTTAGTGAATATTTAGTCTGTAAATGTTTAATGAGTGTTTAATGAGTGATTAGTGACTGTTCATTGACTGTTTAGTGTTTAATGAGTGTTTAGGGATTTGATGAGCATTTAGAGTTTAGTGAGTCTTTAGTGTTTAATGAGTGTTTAGGGTTTAGTGAGTGCTTAGTGAATGTTAGTGAGTATTCAGTGTATAGTGTGTACTTAGTGAATGTTTAGTGTATAGTGAACGCTTAGTGAATGTTTAGCGTTTAATGAGTGTTTAAGGTTTAGTGAGTGTTTAGTGTATAGTGAGTGCTTAGTGAATATTTAGTGTATCATGAGCACTTAGTGAATGTTTAATGTATAATGAGTGCTTAGTGAATGTTTAGTGTTTAATGAATGTTTAGGATTAAGTGAGTGTTTAGTAAATGTTTACTGAATGTTTGGGGTACAGTGAGTGTTTAGTGTTTTATGAGTGTTTAGTAAGCGTTTAGTTATAGTGAGTGCCTATTCAGTGTTGAGTATTCAGTGAGTGTTTAGTGTTATTGAGGGTGAGTGTATAGTAAGTATGAGTAAGTGTGAGGGTTTATTGAGTGTGTAGTAAGTGTGAGTGTTTAGTAAGTGTGAGTATTTAGTGTATAGTGTGTACTTCGTGAGTGTTTAGTGTATAGTGAATGCTTAGTGAGTGTTTAGCATTTAATGAGTGTTTAGGGTTTAGTGAGTGTTTAGTGTATAGTGAGTGCTTAGTGAATATTTAGTGTATCATGAGCACTTAGTGAATGTTTAATGTATAATGAGTGCTTAGTGAATGTTTAGTGTTTAATGAATGTTTAGTATTAAGTGAGTGTTTAGTAAATGTTTACTGAGTGTTTGGGGTACAGTGAGTGTTTAGTGTTTTATGAGTGTTTAGTGAGCGTTTAGTGTATAGTGAGTGCCTATTCAGTGTTGAGTATTCAGTGAGTATTTAGTGTTATTGAGGATGAGTGTATAGTAAGTAAGAGTAAGTGTTAGGGTTTAGTGAGTGCATATTAAGTGTGAGTGTTTAGTAAGTGTGAGTACATAGTAAGTGTGTGTGCTTAGTGAGTGTATAGTATGTGTGAGCGTTTAGTGAGCGTAAATGTATTGTGAATGTTAGTGTTTAGTGATTGTACATTACTGCTTAGCTAGCGTTTAGTGACTGTATGCAAAGAAAATCCTGTAATTTACAGGAACCATTTATGCTAAACACTGCTTAGATCCAAGAGCAGATGCTTAAACCTTGACCACAATGGTTGGAGTTCTTAGGCCAACCTGTTTTTGTGAGGTAATTTTTCTCTGTGAAATTGGGTCAAGTAATTTTATAATAATAATAATGGTAAAAATAACAATATTAATAGTAATAATATTAAGTTGATAATAATAGTGTGTGTGTGTGTGTGTGTGTGTGTGTGTGTGTGTGTGTGTGTGTGTAATATGATTAATAATCGACGCACTGACACGTGATTTCTATATGCATAACTACCACCGGGAAAAGTGGAAAGCACTGGGTGTAAATTCAGACCGGTTTCGTCCTTATATCCAAGACGTCTCATATATAAATACGAAACCGGTTAGGATTTGCACTGTCAGTTTCATTTTTTCTTGTGGTAATTGTGAATATAGATATATATATATATATATATATATATATATATATATATATATATATATATATATATATATATATATATATATATATATATATACATATACACACAGTATATATGGTATTTCAACAACAACAAAAACATGCTATGTATCAGAAAACTTCATTCAAGAAGTCAGGTTACATTTTCCTTCAAAAGATGATTTATAATTAAACATTTCATTTCTTTTAAAGCTCCGGCTTTTAGGAACAGGCAAATGAATAATTTGTCATGAACGCAGTCGCTCCTCTAAGTGCCAACCACGAAAGAGATTCTAGACTACGAGTCTACGAGGAATTTTCAAGAAGAAGAAGCTCCTCAGCTGACATTCATAAACAAACAGCATGAGTTCCGTTCCTGAAAATGCCCCAGACCGTAAGAAAACTGCAGTTTGTTGCCATAGCTTTCGATATGACAGAATTTATTTTATGTTATGGGAATTATGGAAACATATTTATATCTTGATGACGATACAGTACATAGGCTATTAGGCTCAAGCTTCAAGTAGGCTAAGACTACTGCTCAGGATTCGCCTGTCACCCGTCATGGAAGCTTGGCAGGCTACTCCAGGCTGTGGGTGGAAAACTTAGGCATGTTAATTTTGGTTTAATGACAAGGGGACCAGTTTAGGACGACAGACACGGGTTATGCCGACAAAACCTAACCTTATCTTGCCCAGAATGCTGTGGCTTGACCTAACCAGACCCTACCTTCCTAACCTGACTTAGAGTGCAGTGCCCTGACCTGGTAGTGGGGGAGGAGGCTTCGCCCCTCCTGGAACCCCCAAGTAGCACTTAAGCATTGGAAACATAAACTAAGCTTTTGCTCAGAGGTGGGTTATAGTAAAAGCAACGGTTCTTTGTAGCTGGGACTCCGCCCACTGCCCACATCACAATCGTTCCTTGAAGCTGATTGGTTGGCAGCTATTATAATTTTTTTATTTTGTTATGTATCTTGTGATGCATTCTTATTGTAGCCTTCATTTTCACAAAAATGCTACTTCACCCGTATATTTGAATATCACAGTAATATAATTTGTTATTCTTTTTGTAAATATATTTTTTATATAATTTATTGAGAGTAGTCCAATAGTTGTGTGTAAGGAAGGCTATGAGACACCCCTATGTTCGGTCAGTGTGTGCCATTGGCTACATGCTCACAAGTTTTAATTTTATTCTCTGTGGTATAAGTGGCATTACAATTACTCTGGCCATCAACGTGAACACCTTTATGTGTATATGCAGTGCTTATACATGTACATTCGACCATATTCACAAACATCATGTATTATGGGACATCATGTATCATCGGGTTGTTAATTAAAAGCTACTCTATTTCCAACAGATACTTGAAAGAAATCTATTTGCAATAAGAAATTTGTATAGGCCTATGACCTGTCATTTCCTCAAAATGTAAGAATTTGATATGTGGGCGTAATCTCACAGTGATATTAACATTTGACATGCTGGATTATGATGAATTCATTCCCTAATATCAGAACTGGGTGCATAAGTCTATGCTTCATTTCACTGAATGTGTTCTATGTGGAACCACTTATGTAGGCCAACACCAGTTTTAAAAAGGCACTATGCATGTATTTAGGCATGTGCATGATAAAAAAAATGCTTAGACAGAATCATCTAAGATATTCATAATGATGATATTATATAACTTAATATATCTTTTATCAGAGATATCAGTTGCATACTTCACAACTCCGGGAATTCAAATTTGTGGTGCTCAGCACTACCAAATGAAGTCAAGTACCTACTGGTAATCATTTGGACTGTTATCTAGTGTGATGTCAATCCCCCTCTGAGAGCTAGCCAATCACTAGCATGCAGTGGGCAGGGCTTAGCTGCAAAGAGCAGTTTCTTTTACTCTAGTGATAGAGCCTGCTCCCATCATTCTGCAAACTACCCGATTGCAGTTGTCACATAGGCTAAATGGGGTTGACCATTAAATGCTGTGAGAATGTAAAATATAGTCATGGTCAGTTTTGATAGTTTTTATTTTTTATGATTGATGAATTTGGCATTCATTGTCATTCTTAGTTAACATATTTCACCATTTCACATGGTTAAGTGTATGATACATTAATTGGTTGGCAAATATACGAACCATATATTTTCAAATCATTTGTCATGTAGCGCATGCTGAAGATTATTGTTGATGCAAACCACTTGGTTTTGAGTATTTCCATCCCCCTTAGGCCTATACTTTACAGTAATGGGCATTGGGCCTCCAATGGAAACAGGAGGATGTAACTGAAGTGGTTAGGCTAAGACTTCTTCAGGAATTATGATAAAAAATACAGAAGTTACAAGATAATTGTCAGAAAAATCATTAGTAGTGCTAGTTTAGATTTACATATCAAGTAAATGTTTGTAATTAGCAACAATCACTACATAACAGTGGTCAAAGATAGATGAAATGCTAACCTAACCTAACATAATGTGACAGATCTTACATGACAGTTCCCCCGCCCCTGACCTCCAGAATTAAACATGACCTAGAGGCCCTGGAAAAATATAGTAAAATACAGCATTGCATCCTAACCTAACCTAACATGTTATGGTTGTAAGTTGAGGCTATCCTTCGTAAGAACATCACTAATTTGTTTTCCCATGTGAAGATTAGGTCCACTTTCTAATGTTAACAGCAATATTTGTTTCACTGAAAATTAACCTTTCAGCCTTTTATATAAAGTTTTCTCATAATAAAATTTGTTTTTTCCTTTTTTTTTTTTTTGCAGATTGCCCTGGGACTAACAGCGAAGATGCAGGCAAAGCCTCTGCATGTGCTGGTTGTCCAAACCAGCAGATATGTTCATCAGGTGCAACAAAGGCACCTGACCCGGGTAAGACTCTTGGAAATTTTATGGCCAAGTAGTGCTGTTTAAGTAAATTGAGGAGACAGTTTTTACATTGTTGTTTTCTTATGATTCATGTATTTCATATTTATTAAAATTATTTATAAACTGCATTTGTTCTGATGAAAATACAAACATTTATATTTGTATAGAGGCGTATCTTTCAGCAATGTCTGGTCACTTTTGTTAAGTGAAGTTTGTTAACAAGATAATTAAGATGTTTGGTGAGATGGAAACCACATCCAGTCAGTGACTGAGCACTTAATTTTTCTTCTTCAGCTGCCATCATGTCAATAGAACTTCAATGCTGCCTTTTTTTCTCTCTCTCTCTGTTTCTCAAGTGATACTGTAACAATGGTGTGTGAGTCATGTATGTTATTCCCCCACATTTTTGGCAACACCAAGGCCTTTATATTATTTACGGTTTGCCGAAGTCACATAAGATTGTCATTTTTTCCAGTTACAATACTGTATGTGTAGTTATTATTGTTCCTTTGAGATATCCAACCTTTTTGGTTTTTTTTATTAAGGTTTTAGTTTTTTTTATATCAGAGGAAGTGCAAATAGCAGTAAATTACAATGTTTTTTTTTCATACTTTGTTTCCTTATTGCAGGGATGGGAACTTGGAATGTGGGTAAGAGCATTCTAGTGATGGTCTTCTTCCCCCCACCTTCTTTTTATACTAATTAGGCTAAGTGAATGTTGGCTTCACCTTGTAAGACCACTTTCCATCCTTCCTTTGTACCTGTTTAGTGTATTGGGGGTTTGAAAGCAGCAAAGACCACCAGTCTTTGCCTTCATACAACAGTTAAGAATGGGGTTTGATATCTTTCCAGTTTCCAGTTGTTCATGCCCCTGTAATGCTTGCACAATTCTTTTAAGTCTTAGGGTGATCCAGATAATTCTCCCCCACTGAGATCTTTTACCTTTGGCCATAAGCCCCTCTCCCACTATTCCTTACCGTAGGTTCTCAACTTTGCCAACAGACCCCTGTTTTGCAATGGTCATCACCTCTGCAAAGCACAGGGTGTTTCTATATTCTTCCTAATTTTTATACATTGAGTTCTTCCTCTTGTAACCTTCTCCAATTTTCATGTCTTTGCTGTCCCAGGGCCTTTAAGGATGAGGCAACTTTGGAATCTTCTTTAGGGTACTCCTACAGAATATCCCTTGAACATCTCTTCTCCTACAGGAGGGACACTAGTCTGGTCCTTATTAGGGACTGAAGCACTATTAAAGAACAGATGGTTCTTGTCATGAGCGTTCCCATTATCAGTCATTGAACAGGGCTTTCTTAGGAGAGTCAAAATGTTCTTTCTTTGTGGTACAATATTTTTGGAGGTTTTGTGGGAAAGATGGACCACCCCTTTACAGTAATGTCTAGATTCTACAGAATTGGTCTTGAGGCTTCCTCCCATTTTGCTGATCTGTTTCTAGCTTTGCTGAATTGGCAGTTGGATAACGTGGTTAGAATAATTCACATTACTGTTTTCTCTTGTGTGTGTCATTGGTCCTAACACCTAGGCCCCTGTTTTAACTAACAGGGCACAGTGCTGTTCTGATAATACGCTGATTTTCTGGGAATTTTGTCCAATGTTATGACTGAACTGTTGTTGTTGGCTCTGGTCACTATTCACAGATGGGATGACTTGAGTTACTGCCATCTGAAATTGCACATGCTTTGGCATCACATGTACCTGTGCATGTTTGACTAGTATCATCTGCCACTATATGCAGTAACTAGACTGGTCTCCAGCAGTAATACAGGTCAACTTGCCGCTTGGTTTTTAGCACAAGTTGCAGCAGCTCTTACTACCATCACATATCCTTACAAATCCATTCTTGCCTGGTATTGGTCCTGTGCCTGCTGACCAGTTCTCTGTACCGCAGTCAGGGAATGAGTTACCATTCCCTGAATACAGTTCCACTCAGCAGTCTCACTTGGTTCCAACACATTTGCTGCGGTTTCTATTGGACGTGTTTGCAGTTTCCTTGATTGATTGGTATTGATCCCACAGCAGTGGTCTATTACTACCCTTTCTCCTACCTGGAACCTTGCCTGGTCAACCCAAGGAAAGATCATGACCTTTGCTTATTAAGCACATGAAATTCAGTCAACCTATCCTCATCTTGAGGTGGACTATTGGTTCCATGCACTGAGGTTGGGAGTCTTATAAACAGGAGCCTTGCCTCTTTCTACTTATGGGTACCCATAGGCCCTTGGGCTCTTATTCTGAGTTCTTAGGGTGGTGGTTCCTCAAGCTAACTGAGCTCCTTTTCGAACAGAAAAGCATTTTCCCTAAGGTTCATGATCAGGTTTAGTTTGATGAGTCCAATGCAAGTGATGTCCAGCCTCATCTCATCCTCACCTCCTTCCTGAACATTGATAGCCAGACTTGTTTTTGTGTTGGTCAGTTAGGTGCAGGTAAGCTACACAAGTGAACACTTGTCTGAGGACTAATTTCGAACAATTTGTACCTTCCATCCGTGCTAAACAAAGGGAAAGGTTGCCATAAAAACCTTATTGTTCATTTCCATGCTTTTTATTGATCTGGATTTCCTGCAATTTTAGATGGGAAAGAAATGATTCCCAGAACATTTCCTGAAGTAGGGTTTTATTTCTTGAACTGTGGCACTTGACCCTATCAGCCTTTCATATTGGTTATACCAGGTTGTATTGGAAGCTTCAGGAATCAGCCTTCTAC
Source organism: Macrobrachium rosenbergii (assembly GCF_040412425.1). Lineage (NCBI taxonomy): Eukaryota > Metazoa > Arthropoda > Malacostraca > Decapoda > Palaemonidae > Macrobrachium > Macrobrachium rosenbergii. The sequence continues at coordinate 57,286,898 of NC_089796.1, forward strand.
CATTCAAGTGCATGGCTGGCAAAATGGCTTTTCCAGATGGTGATAGACCAACCTGGCAGTCTCTAGCTGTCATACACAGAGTGTATGAGGCTTAGCATAGGTTTACAACCTGACATGTTCCTGATTTTTTCAGAACAGCATGAGTCAGTTCCCTGAGACAAAATCTTCCATCTAAGTATTGAGTTTGCTTTATATGTAACAAAGGGCTGTACAGTATTCTCATCAGAACAGCTATAAATTTTTATTTTAAGTGAACTGGATTTTCCTAGATATAAAAACCTGAAGTGCAATACTTATACAGGTAGGCTATATTCAATACCACATTTAACCAGCTGAGCATTTGTCCCTGTAACCAAAGGAGAAAGGGAGTAAGCAAAATCCCCTCTCACCATCACAGAACATACAATTTTTGTATTTATAGAAAAAATGCAATTTACTTTAGAAAGTTACTATATTAGAAACTGTGCTCTGTCATAATATTTTATGTCGTAGCTAGTTCAACAGAAAATTGTTCATCTACATTTTGAAAATGCATGTATTTTCATGTATTCTTTACAGTGTATACATTCACAGTATATATCAGATATCAATAGACTTTTGTGTTTTTCAGATTTAGATGCAGTAAAGGAACGTCTTGCATCAGTGAAGTACAAGATATTAGTTTTGTCTGGGAAAGGTGGAGTTGGAAAATCAACTGTCACAGCTATGATTGGACGAGCCTTGGCTCTAGATGAATCTAAGGAAGTGAGTATTATTATTCCCGTACATTTACAATGTGTCTTAATTTCTTTCTTCATTTTACCCTCTTCTTCTCCATTTTATGTGCTAGGTTAGGAGCAATTGCCAGATTTTACCTGATATTGAATATAATTCTCTTATTTTTTAAGCTTCCAAGTTCATTGTTGGTTGAAGTTTCAGTAAGTGCCATAAGCATTACCAAAGACAACAAATGCTTGGTAGTCAGGGCTAAGAGATTCTCTTTGGACATTTGGGACTTCTTTCCAATCATGAGGGTTTCTTTTTGATTGGATCTATCTCGGCAGTTATAAATTAATTGTTATGGGGAAATTACATAAACACTAGGCAAGAGGATAGCCAGATTATTGTCACCTTTGTTTAAGATATCTGTTCTTAGCATTTAGTAATTATTTTCTTTTTAGGCTATAGCTGATTCTGGAATTATTGACAATGTAAGAAAATTCAAGTACTGTATTGAGACGGACTCGGTAGGAGGTATAGTTATGAGTACTGTACTTCTTTGGTGTATTGGTTGATGACATGAAATTGGTAGTACTAATTCAAATGAACAACGGCAGTTAGCATATGACAAGGATGAGGCTGATCAGTGGCAGTGAAATCTAATCGAAGCTCATTAAATATCAAGAAACTGACCATGTTACACTGAAAATGGCAACTATTGGAGAGGAAACAGTAAAATTTGGGCTAAAATGCTAAAAAAAAAAAGTCATAAGAGGCATCTTATTCCAGATTTTCAGTGTTGTACTGATATGCCCATTAACTTTTTTTCAGTTTTTGTGGAAAATAACATCACATACAACAATAAAGAGTGGTCCCCCAGATATAATAGGTGCCTTCGCCTGTTCGTATCACGAGCCTTGGACTGCCCTGCGATAGTGGGTCTTTGCGAAAGAGTCAGCTACCAGGGAACTGGGTCAGTCCTCAGGGTGATGGGGTTCTGTGCTACCAATACCTAATTCCCTCTTTTCACAGTGATGTTTTCGCATTCCCTCCTGTTTTTCACACTCATTGTCTTGATATGTTGGCCAAAAGAGTTTAGAATCAATTTAATATACTAATATTAACAGTAAATCACCTGTCCTATCACACCCCCTACCTAATAGCCAAAATCATGAATACTTAAAACCCTCTAAAAACCTTAGAACTTCCCTTTTGATAAAGTTCAAACACAATAAACTATGTATACCTGTTTTTCACGCATTTATTCATTGTCTTGGAATATTTTCACCTTAGAAAATACTGCTGCCCAAAAGAGTGTTTTGCACGTAAACGTTAAATGACTTTTAATTTATTTACAATATTAAGCTACAGGTCTGGTATAAACCATGTAAACTAAACAAAAGCAGTTAAATAAACAAAAAGTAGCATCAAAAAAGGCACCTATTATGAAGACAGCCCTTGCAGCAAGACCCCACAAACCAGAATACCCCACGATGGACGTCAATCACGCTATATGAGCAGCCTGTGGTCATCGACTACTCATGGTAGGTGCTCCATACAGTAAAACTGCCAACGTCGACTCAAAAACTGCCTGCTGGGAATGCTGCCCTATATCACACCACCTTCAAAACAAAAAAAACTAATAGCTAAAATCCAGCAGTTCCACGCAAACCATCATAACGTGACACCTACTTAAACCCCTCTAAAAACCTTAGAACTGGGCCGTCCTTTATTTTGATAGTTCAAACACAAAAAAAACAATAAAACCATGTAAAAATATGTCTGGTATACCTGCCAGTAAACAAAGCAAAGTTTTAACAGTTTATCAGCTGAAAAGTGCATTTATTCATGAAAATTATATGAAAATACAGTAATTGTGAATATTTTTGCAGACAGAAAATACGGCAGCTCACCACGGAAAAACATCAAACAAAAAAACTTGGGTAATAGAACGAGCGGGATTTTCACTGTAACTGAATAATGTGTATATATGTTCCTTAGAGAAATCAGCGAATCTGTGAGTCTGCGAATCGTGTGAATGCGAATACGGGGTTTTACTGTAGAGAGTTTTATTGAAAATAATGTGTCTATCGAGTTTTACTTATTCTAATGTTATGTCGACTCAGTCGATTGTTTAACAATCTCTCATCTTTTGCTCATTCTAAATCCTTGTCTGCTAGCCTATTCCTCTTTCTCCATCGAAATGCACATGTTCTTTCTTTGCATGCCTTTTCTTTGGGTATCAGCAGATCTCTTCTGGCTCGATTAATGTTTTTCTTTCCAAATCTACCATGGTTACAGTATCTGTTGTTTCCAAGCTAGATGTTATTCTAGCTACTGTACATAGCTTTCAAAGGATGTGTCATATGAGAATGCTCTCAAGTAATTTGACTCACTTTTGGACGAGGCGGGAGAGTCGTTGTAACTCCTCTTCTCCCCACCTCCCAACATTGCCCACATAGAGAATAGGAGACCACATAGAGAATAGGTCTCGCTTATCTTCGAGTACTTCAGCTCCCTTTAAGTATTTGGAGAAGAGAACCCAAGCTTTCTCCTTCAATTAGAGAGCGTTTCATAACTTTTCTCATGCTTGAGTGCACAAAGTTCCCTTTAGGTCTGCCGGAGCTTGTCCTCTGGTTTTTTATGAAGTCGCGGAGTCCATCTCTTGGGATACAGCCACTTAATCGGCGCTTAAACCGTCTTCTGTAGAATGTTCGGTTTCTTTTCTCTTTCCTGTGAAGAAACAAACTTGTGACTGACAAGTGCTTTGGACCTGCTGAATGCAGTCTCAGTTTAGATTGTTGAAGTTTATATCTTTTATTTAACTGCTGTATTGCTCAGTATATTGCCTCTTCTCTACATCAGCTTAGAGAGGTTGAGGTGCCAGCTTAGTGTGTTTTTGATGCTAGGCTAGGGAGTTTGTGAAGCCAGCTTTAAGGGTTTTTGCTCCACCAGGAGTTTAGCCAGGAAGAGTGTTAGTTTTTAACTCATATCTGATGCTGCAGGCTAATAATGTTCTCATGCTTATACTATCTCGGTTTGGAAGAAGTGAGAACACTTATGCTTCTATATGCTTATGCTGCACAGGTTAACACGATAAGGGAGGATATATTGGTGCAGGTCTTGTTTTATACCTTTTGGGGATAAGTTCAGCCCTCAGGTTCTGGTAGATGGCCAGTTGCAAGCCTCCTGGCATGCTTGGAGAGGCTTAGGAGCAGAACCTTGCATGGTGGAGGCAGTGAAGGAGTTATGATTCCTTTCTGATTACCCTCCACTGGTTTAATCTCCTTATTGCTGTTCCTTTGTCTTCTCCAGCAGACATCTCATTCTTTAGAAGGACGTTGTAAAATAGAGAGAATGAAATGGACCAGGCAGTAAGTCACTGGGATTTTACCTCTGACTTTCCTAGCTCCATAAGCAACCGGAGATTGGTGGTCATTGTTGGACACATTGAGACTGAATAACTTGAAATGTCTCTCCCCATACTTTTTGGTTTTTCCAGCATGGTTTTAATGACTTTCCAAAAGAATGATCAGATGTTTTGGTGGACGTGCAGAAGACATTTTTCTCATACCATTACATCCTCAGTCATGCAAGTTCCTTTGAGATGTATTTTCAGAGGAGGTATTGCTGTTCAAGGCGCTTTGTTTGGGCTCGTGCACAGCGTCTATGTAAGTATTCACAGGGAATCTGTTGCCCATAGGTGGATGGTGTCAGTTTTTAAGAGCAAGAAATCTTTTCTACTGAATCACTGGTTCAAGTTGGCCAACTCCATCGACAGTATTCCAAAGGCCAAGGACCTGTTGCTTTACCTGGCTCAGTCTCTGTGCATTATGATTTTCAGTCTACTTCCCTAAATCCTCCTCATTCTTATCTAGTGATGTGGGGATGATAATTGAAATTTTCAGGCTTGTCTGTCAGAAGACGAATAGTCACTTGCTTCCTGAAGAATTTTAGCCCTGAAAGAAGCATCTTAAGTGGTAAGGGCTTTCTTTGTTAGGAAACATGGCCTTACTGGGGATTTTATCAGAATAATCATGCTTAACAACAGTATAGTCTCAGCATAAGAGATTATGACTTACAACTCATGTTCATTAAATTTGTAAGTAATCCAGGACCATCATTGTCTCCAGGTTCTGTAGGAGGGACTCTGTAACCAAGAGTTGACCATTTTATTCTTAAACCTATGTCCAGGTTATGTTTTTTCCCGCTGTCGTGCAACATGAAACAAAGAATGTTAACTAGCGTCCTTACACTTTCATACAACATAGAATGGTCAACACTACACCTGGTAAAATTTACTAGATATGATGGCAGTGGAAAGACCATCAAAGATGCCTAGCAGGTTTATCCCTGGTCAGAAACAAAGTCATAGTGGAAAGTTTGCTTCTTTGAGTAAAATGAACAACATGATATTGGCTTGATAATTCATTCTGTGGAAGATCAGTGTTTTGGCAATTGGAGATTCAGAAAGAACAAAAGTACCTACAGAGTTGCTGTGGGATTAGAAGAGCGCCCAGATGTAGACTTATTAGCATGCAGATGAACATGAACAACCAATCGATTACTACTCCTTTGAGGACCCTCAGGCTTGAACATTGGATGTGTTTCCTTAAGTTTGGCCTGATTCAGTCTCATAGGCCTTTCCCCCCTATCTACTCTAAGGAGGTACTGAGCAAATTTCAAGTTCAAGAATTGCTTAGTGACTCCTGTAGAGCCCTAGTAGCCTCAGAGCAAATGATTTTCGAACTTTCTAGCTCTCTCGGTAGATGCCTCTCTTATTCTTCCATCAAGGAGAAATTGACTCAGACTACAGAATTCCATACACCTCTACTAACTTCTGCATCTCACACTTAACTGCTTGGAGGTGCTCGACTGTCTCCTCCTAATAAGAGGATTTTCAAGGGTATCATGGGATCTATCCTTAATCAAGTGGAAAACAACCATGGCCTTGTGTCAGAAGCAGCAGTTTGTGTGTTGCTCAGGGTGCCGTTCTAGAGGAATTTTCAGCACCTAGAACCTTTCGGACATCAAAGTTTCATGGCTTTCTTAGATATATTAAGGCTTTTTTGCTGTCTGCTTTCAAGGTTATTGTTCCACACTTTCCTCAGTATTGCATCATGTGCTATTAGATCTGGCTGATGATCTGCACCATAAGTTGTTGGGATAGGAGCCCTTTCATCTCAGTATCAGTCTCTCTCTGGAAATTAGATGCAGGTTTAAATTTTATCTACAGATTCTTTTGAGCCTCTGGAATGAGTTCCATTGAATTATTTACTATGAAACCTTCTTTTATGTAGCACTATCAGCAGTTAAAAGAGTAAATTTATTGCAAGCACTCCAGCTGTTGTAGAGGGAATGTTATTTTATCCTTTTGCCTTAGAGCTGAGAATGACGTTAAGGCTAAGTTTTTGAGAGAACTGTAAGAGTTCCAATTTAACCTCGTTGGTTGGGAAGAAGAGGAAACACTTCTCTGTCCTGTGGGGTAATTAAAACTACTTAGGTTAAGCCTGGAAGAGGCAGTTATCCTTTTGTTTTGTGATTTTAGAGACTTAGAACATCTTTGTCTAAGGTTAAACCTGGAGGAGGTAAAGTTAACCTTTTGTTTTGTGGTTGTAGAAAACCTAGATGTCTTTGTCAAAGGTTAAAGTAAGCCTGGAAGAGGCAAAGTTTACCTTTTCTGTGGTTTAGAAAACCTAGCTGTGTTTGGCAGTGGTTAAGCATGGAGGAGGCAGTTAACTTTTTGTTTTGTGGTTTTAGAAAACCTAGAATGGGTTTGTCAAAGGTTAACCCTGGAAGAGGCAAAGTTAACCTTTTGTTTTGTGTCTCTAGAAACCTAGAATGTATTTGTCAATGAACATGAGGTTTTCTGTGATGCATTTGATTAGGCTGGTGCATGAGAACTAGCTCCATACCTTTTACCTTTATTGAAGGTAAACATTCATAATGTGAGAGCAGTTGCAACTTCATTTAGTGCAATGATAATTTGTCACTTGAAGATGGGATTAATGTGGCACAGTAGAAGTGCAGTTTGGTTTTGCCCGCTCACTACCTTAAGCATGCAGAATCATGTTTGAAAACAGTAAAGCCCTTAGTCCTCAACTAGTAGTGGATAGTCTTTTCCTGAACCGAAGAAAGAGCAATCCTTTAGGCTCTTTGCTTTGAATCCCGGGTTTTAACATTTTGGGGAGCCTGAAGGTACATATTATGTATAGGAGTGTACCTTTATAATATAAAGGTGTTTATTTTTAGTGAATGTCGTTTTATAGCACATTTGGACCCAAGTACAGGAGTCCCCTCATGCTGCTTCTGTTTCATTCTGGCTGAATTGAAGCGGTTTTCTCCGCAAGGCTGCTCTTCACTGCACAAGTATGAGAGCCTTGCTCCCTGAATGGAATCCAACTTCTGGTGGTAGTAAGATCCAGAAAGGATTCCAGATCAGATAAGAATGTTTTGGGTTTCATGCATGAAACCTTTAGCTCGATTGACTGAGCGGATTTTTGTCTAGCTGTACTACCCATCGTCCTCTTCTCAATGTGGCGATCAGCTAACTTTAACAGTAGGTAAGATTCATCCCAAATAATAAAAATGTTCATAATAAAATTTATTATTTGGATACTTACCTACCGTTAAAGTAGACCCCACCCAGCCTCCCCACAACTTAGTGGGCTGTCGAGGAGAATTCTGACAAAAGCTAAAACCTTTGAAACACACCTGGTGGAGAAAAGGTGAACTAGACAGTTATCTGGACACCCATTTGATCTTTTGTTTGAATGCCGACTCACCTATTAGCGTGGAGATATAAGCTAACTTTAATAGTAGGTAAGTATCCAAATAATAAATTTTATCATGAAAATTGATATAATTTCAGAGTTCTTTGTAACTTTGGTTTTAAGTGTCTGCTGAGAGAGGGTTGCACAAGCTTCAGGTATATCATACCATTGTATACATAGAAGCCATAGGTACATAATTGTTTTAAATTAATAGAAAAACTATGATCTAAGTTGACTTGAACTCATGAAAAAGTGCTTTGTTATTAATATCATTAACTGCAAGATTCTAAATGGAATGAGCAAAAAGTACCAAAGATGAGATTAGAATAAGAATAGATTGAATTGGAAGAAGCATTGTAAGTACTATATTTTCTGGTTTGAAGTGTCTACTGAGAAATTCATGGTGCATATCCCCCATAGGGGGATAGTGCCATCAGTGCACCTCATGCGGTGCACTGTAGGCATTACATACTTAAGGTTCTTTGCAGCGACCCTTCAGCCCCTAGTTGCAACCTCCTTTGTTCCTTTTACTGTGCCTCTTTCCTATTTTCTTTCTTCCATCTTCCTTTCCACCCTCTCCTAACAATTGATTCATAGTGCAACTACGAGGTTTTCCTCCTGTTAACCTGTCAAACCTTTTTATGTACTGCCAATTTCTGTTTCAAAGCTGAATGACCTTATAGGTCCCAGGTCTTGGCCTTTAGCCTGAATCCAGTGTTCTTCTAATATTCCATGGTGCATATCTTAAGGTAGATTGAAATTCTTAGTCGTCGTTATACAGTGTGACAGAGAGGTTTTCAGAGATTTAAATAAACAGAATTTTTGTAATTTTTTAGTAATACAAAATCACAACAATTCTGTTATTTAAGTGGTATGCTATACAAGAACCTGGTTTGTTATCACACTGAGCAAAGCACATCAAGCTACATGAATTTTCAATCTTCCTTAAGATATGAACCATGGAATATTATAGAATATTGGACCTATGAGGTCATTCAGTGTTGAAAGCTCCTTGTGGCGGTTTTGTTGAACCCCTCTTACCAGAGAGGTTTCTGTTTTCACTCATATCGAAGGAGGGATGGATTGCACTCCTGAGCAGCTTGTCTCAGGTGTGTGGACTTGAGACATTTCTTACCTGCACATCAGTATTCTCAAGGTCTCAATTAGGATGCAACACTGAAAGCATTCCAAGACCAGTTGACAGAAGGCTTAGTCTTGCTGATGAACAGCAACACAGCCACAAGGCAGTGGCTCACAATCTCCCTCCCACTCTGTAGGTTATTGACACAGGTGCATGAGCAGGCATTGCACCACACCATCGAACTGTCAGCCAGGTATATCCCATGCAGTCACCAGGGGTAGGTCATAGGGATAATGTGGCCCACTAAACCACACAGCAGAAAGCTTCAAGGTTGGGGAACCCAGGTTGAAGATGCTGGTGCATGAGTAGGCAGTTTGCCTTGCTCTCAAACTGTCAGCCAGGTACATCCTATGTAATTGGAATGTGATGTCAATTAGCTCATTCACCAGGGTCAGGTCTTAGGGATAATGTGTTCCTTATCCCTAGATATTGTGGACAGCTCCAAGGTTGGGGAACCTTGGAGATGGACCAGTTTGCCACGCAGCTAATTGGGATCCCTCCTTCTTTCAGCATACCCTTTGGTTGCATTGCAAGATACTTTCCAACACTTTTTGAAGAACCTTGACTTCTGCATTTTTCCACCATCTTCTAATCGATCAGATGATCAACCAAGTGCTGGTCACCATGATATCAGACAACCCTGGCAGTTCCTCAATGGCTGCATGCCAAGTGGGATACTGGTCTGCTTGGTCTTCTCACTAAGGCATTGAGAGACCTGCTGCTGCATACTTGGAATAATGTCATCAGTGGGTGATCTCTCCAGTATTTGCTGCTGTCAGGAGATTGCAATCTCTTTTCCATATTTGCTTTGACAAGCTCTTTTTGTGGTCTTCCAGTTGTAGGGCTTGGACCTCTGTGCCTCAATAGAGGTTTCCTAGAGAAAATTTCAACAGTTTGCCACCCTTCTGACTCAGCTTTCCAGAAGGGGATGTGATTTTCTTCCTTCCTATTCTCACTCGGATGCTACAGAATCTGTCAGCCCCAAACAAGAGATACAAGTCTTTTCCAATCCAACCCCAGACTTTGTAAATGAAATCCAAAATGGAGTGCAAACCTTTTGGGTGCAATTTTCCTGTGTACTGTACTACCAGTGCAAGAATTGACACTGTTAACAGCTGTGAATTGGTACCAGCAAGCACAAGAAGAACGTATCCAAGATCAAGTTCTTGTTTGGAGGTCGTCAAGCAGGTGTACGAGTTACCTGACAGTGAGGATGTTTCCACCCAATGAGAAGACTCACAGTCAGGCTTACCCCATTCCTAGTGTTGGGAAATTTCTTGGTATAGCAATTACTGAGGGCAGGTGTGTGTGGTGGTGCCAATCATATTTACCTAAGGGACATTGCCCACAAGTTTTTGGATGAGGTGTCTGACCTCATCCTTCCAATAGCCAACAGAAGTAAACTTGCTGATTAGGCCACATGCAGGTTGGTTACATAACAGAGCTCCCGGTCTGACTTTTGGCATCACTAGATATGAAACTGTCAGTCCCTTTTTTAATAAGTGGTGGATAGACAATTGAGCATTCTTATCCAGTTCTTCACAGGAATATGCTGCCTTCTGAGTCAGTCTTTCAGTCCCACACAGGAAATCAAAGTTCTCATATTATTCTAGAATAAGGTTACTAACAAGCCATACTCTGTCACAAGGCCCCACTCTTCTGCCTTGAGTTAACTGCCTTGTTACCCAGTGTCAGTGACTGGACCAGCTATCACTGAAGGTAATTCATATAAAGAGACCTGAGTTTTGTATATCTAGGAAAATTTCAAATTATCATAAAAATTATATGCACAGACATTATAGGTACTGTATGTATATAGCAAGTGCTGAAAGTCTTTTTACCCACAGGCGATTTAGGCAAGCGCATACACAAGCACACCTTTGTCGACCGGTAAGGGAATGCAAAAAATTAGTTACGACATAAAAATGGTGTGTGAGCTTTCCTTAGGTTATCTAGTATTTGGTTACACCAAATTTATTCTCCTTAGCTGACTTAAGCATTCGGGGAACACTTTCAATGAGGTGCTGACAAATCATGGGTTCGAGATTGATCCAAGCAGCGACGATGGCAGCCTTGAGTTTGTCGATCGTGGAGCAGTCAACTTTCTGCAAACGATGTTTAATGATCAACCACAGATTTTCAATGGGACTAAAATCAGGGGAATTATGGAGCCAGTCACTTAAAAGCTCCACACCATAATCCTGCAACCAGTTCTTAACCAATGGCGTCGTGTGGCAGCATGCACCGTCTTGCTGAAGGATCGAAGTACCTGTCTTCTCAAAACTCCCCCCCTAAATACTCGTTAAGTACAATGTAATAAATGTGCTGGTTCAATCATTCATTATTTTAAAAAATACACAATTCCCCAACTCCCTCATAACCCATAGAACCCCATACCGTCAAACTTTTGGGGAATTTTTCGAAAGGACGAATAAGTTTGTCATTGTACTTGTTGAGGCGGGGACTTCGCCAGACTTTCATCAATATGCTTCCTGAACAATGAAATGTGGATTTGACAGTGAACAGCACTTGTTTTCAGTCATTTACATCCCATTTACCAACCTTATTAAAAAACAACTTTCGTTTCTTAATATGGGCTTCAGTTAGTTTGCTCTTCTTAGGAGCCACAACACTCTTGAATCTCAACTTGTCTGACAAGTACGTCTGTAAAGTATGCACTTTACACTTTCCTAAAATTTCAGGATTTTCTTCCCTGAATTGACGAGCGCTGTGTGTGGGATGAAGCTCTGCTTCCCTTTTCAGAAGCGAAATAGATCATTCAGATAACAATGGGGGCCTCCCAGACTTCTTGGCAGGGAGGGGTACCTCTTTCCCCCCGACGCCTTTTACCTCGCAGCAATGTTCTGTTCTGTTCTACGCTTCACATCCGTCTGCCGAACAATTTCAGCAGTATTTAAACCTAATTCAAAGCATTGAATGACCCTTACACTATCATCCTTAGAAGTATAACTACCCACCATTACGCATAAAGGCACAGGGGATGGCAACACGAGGGCAACACCGGAAGAAAAACAAGTCCTGACAGGAGCGCAAGCAGCAAAACACCACGGCTAATGAGCTATTAATCCGTTATTATTTGAATGAATTTCCTCAGTCAAGGACACAGTGGAAACAACGAAAGGTGGCAGTTAGTCATTTTTTGTCTCGGGAATTTTCCGTGACTGATATGGAGGATCCCTTAAAATACCGAAGGTTTTTTCGCAACCCCTAGTGAAAAGACTTTCAGCACAGACACACACACACACACACACACACACACATATATATATATATATATATATATATATATATATATATATATATATATATATATATGTTAGTGTGTTATAAAAAATATCAATAAAAATATCCAACTTTGTATTCTAGATAAACAATCTTACACTAATCTCCTTCAAACTCCCCTTGGGCTGCCACACACTTCTCCCAACAGTTCTGCCACTGTTGGAAACAGTGCTGGAACACCTCTTTTTAGATAGCGCGCAGCTGGTCCATCGCATATATATATGTATATATATATTATTTTTCATGATGTTGCCTTGTAATACGTATATCCTCCTATAATTTTGACATTTACTTTTCATGTGTTATGTTTAATGATAATGGTTGTTGAAGTGTCATATTTAGTTTGACATCAGATCTCAAAAGTACTAATGATTACTTGATAGCGTAATTTAGAAGTGTTGTTATAATTTTAATAGTAACGTAATTTAGAAAATATCTTTCTTGGTAAATGTAGTATGTGAACACGTGTGTGTGTCCACAAAGGCTTGTTTCCGTTTCAGTTGTCATCAGTTGAGATAAGAGGAACGCTTTGTTTTGGGATTAAGCGATGACAGATTTGCAAAACAAGCGCCGATTAGTCCCATACGGGCTCAAGACGAGTGATTCATGTTGTTGCATGCGTTGTTTGGAGTCACGTACGCCACTTTGCGAGAAAGAATACGTGTCCTGATCAATTACGTCATGTTTGTAACAATATCGCGTTCAAAACGTTTTGCTGGGATGACGTAACTTTCCTTCTAGAAGCTTCTCCATTGTATCTACCCAAAACGCTTTAATGACGTCAAATCCTAGCTTCTAGAACTTTGTATCTCGTACCCAAAATGCTTTAATGACATCATGTAATTGTTTCACGTTATTACTGGAATCAAAATTGTTTCATTCTGATTTCTGAGACCAGTCGATTTGGTTCCATATCTCTCTCTCTCTCTCTCATTCTAATTAGAAGAGATTACTTTTAACGAATTTGTGGTCACTTTTAACATTAACTTTTGAGATCTGAATTCTAGCAAAGTTATTTAGTTAAATGTGAACGCGCCTGGTAAAAAGTGTGTATTGTGTAACGCAGCTGCAGCAGAAGTGATTTACAGGGTTTTTCACAAGTTGTGTAAGGTAACGTGAAATTTTACTTATTGATACCATGGTATGATAAGTTAGGAGGTTATGGTGTGATAAGTTAGGAAATTTTGAACAAGTGAAATCATTATTGATAAATCTTCGTGTATTTTTGTGTGTTTTCTATTTACAATTTCTTTATATTTTTCACATTTTTTATGTTTGTGATGTAACATTTATTTACATAGCATTGTAAATATTTCTTGGTAATTTAACATTGCATACTTAATTTAACATTGCATACTTTGCATACTTAATTTAACATTGCATACTTGATTTCATTTATTGAGATTTTCTTTTTTAAATCTTATGATCCTTGATAGTTTAAATTTTGCTTGATTAATTTAAATTCCTGATAAAGTTTTTGTGAATTAGTTTTGTTTCATAATTTAATTCAAGGATTCATTGAGTTTTGTGTTATTTTCAACTAATAGTAAATTTTTCAGATTGTGAATTCTAATTAATTGAATTCTAGTTATAAACTTTGAATCTGAAAATAAATTTCTGTATTTAACATTTTAGAAAACAGTGTTTCATTTATTGATCACCAGTGAATAGGATTGATTGTGTGTATAAGGCAAAGTGATAAACATGTTTTGTTCTTTTTAGTTTTGCTAAAGTGAATTAAGACCAGGGAAACAGTTAGAGTTTTTTGATGGAGGATGCTTTACTCTAGAAGATTTCTAGTTTAATTTTTTGTACCTCACACATATTCTGACGAACTTAGTTTGATTTTTCAAATGATTGATAAATAAGTTTTTTCTTAAGATCACTGTTACCTTTAGAGTACTCAGTCGTAACACTAATGTTAGAGAGTTCAGGTATCTGGCTGAAGTGGGAGGTATATTTTTGAATCTTGAGATTAGTTATTAGTAATAACCAGGTACTTGATACGCATCGTGACATAATATTGTTTGGTGCCCAGAGACCCGTGAACAAAACAAAATATCACTCTGGTTTATGGTTTATACGGTGGTGTTAGGGATATATTTTGATAGGAGAGTGACCACATAGTTATTTTTTGCTTTGCATTGTGAATTATTTAGTTGAGTAACTTAGAGAAATGGCTCTGTTCAATGTTCAGAGGTTTTTAGCAGCTCCTTCCATCCAAGAGTTATCTGAACTAACCTGACTAAGGCACAGTGGATTGCTTTAGCAGTAGCATGTGGGGTAATGTGTCTAGTGGTATGATTTAAGGCACAAATCAAATATATTGCAATCCAAGCATTGATGGACTCTGGTAAAGTAGATGAAGAGTTAGAGAGGCACAGGAATTGTTGAATGCAGCTGAGGCAGAATTTACAGATAAACATGAGCAAAAGAAAGAGAAAAGTGATGCAGAAGCAGAACTTAGATGTATAGAAGCAGAAGAAAATTTGATTAAGCTGAGGATACAGGCTGAAAGAGAGAAAATGCAAGCAGAAAAGAGAAAGAGAACATAGAGAGAAAAGAGAAAGAAAGGAAGAGAAGAAGAAAAAGCAGCAGAAGAAGAAAGAGAAAGAGCAAAAGAAGAAAGAGAAAGAGCAAAAAGAGGAGAGAGAAAAGAGCAAGACATGAAAGGGAGATGGAGTTAATAAAAGCTCGATCCACATTTACCTGTAATACCGTCTAACCCTACTCAAGGTAATTCAGACCCTGTATTTGATGTAGTAAGAGTGCAGAAGTTAATTCCGAAATTTACAGAAGAAGCCCCAGATGAGTTTTTTGATCACTTTGAAAAAGTAGCTTCAGGTATGGGATGGCCAGAGGATAAATGGTCGGTCTTGTTACAGAGTGTTCTCATTGGTAAAGGAAGAAGTGCCTATTTAGCCTTATCAGCTGATCAGTGTAAAGAGTACAAGGTACTCAAACATAATGTGCTACAAGTTTACCAGATGACCCCTGAATATTATAATGAAAGATTCAGATCTTTGAGAAAGGATGACAAGATAACTTTTCTTGGATTATGCTTACAAAGTAAGAAGATGTTTTAAACGATGGTTGGAGGCTGCTAAAAGTTAAATCTATGGACGAACTTGAGGCGTTAGTAGTCCTAGAACAATATCTTAGAGGAATTCCTGAACAACATAAGAGCCTATTTAAGAGAGAGTTAAAAACTTGACAAAGCTGCTACATTGAGCGAAGATTTTAATATAATTTCTAGCAAAAGAAATTATAATGTCAAGTACCAGAACCAACAACGCACAGGTTTCAGATCTCATCCAAATTTCAGAACATTACAACTGGAAATCATTTAGTGGCTATGCCAATACAAAGTCAGGTAACACCCCTCAGCAATTAAATGTTAAATCCTCATCATCCAGTCAGTTTTCAAGACTAATGTTGTCTGCTACAAGTGTGGAAAGAGTAGGACACTACAGTCGAGATTGTTATCAGACACAACAGCAGACCAAACCAGTTGGTCCAGAGTGGTTAAAGGTAACAGGTGAAGCAAACTACGAAGAGCAGTGTGGGAATGAACTGAGACTAAACAAGCAGAGTGTTTAGCAACCAGTGGAAATGTAACTTCAAGCAGTGGAGTGGCTGAGCAGCTTGGAGGCTTTAAGCCATATATTCTATGAAGGCACGCTGGACAACTCAAGGGAGGAAGTGTGCAGGTACCAGTCAAGGTATTACGTGATACTGGGAGTAACCATAGTGTGGTAGTTCGTGGTGCTCACCCATTGTTGGAGAAGAATCTCAACCGAGATTCAGTTATTTTGAAGGGTATAGGGAGAAGAGGTAACTCCTATATGCCGCTTGCATTTGTCCTGTGAATTGGTGACAGGAAATGTTGATTTTGCTGTAAAGGACTCACTAGCTGTTGAATGCATGTTTTACTGGGTAATGAAGTTGGTGGTGTACCATTTGTTCCTTGTCCTATAGTGACAGACAAAACCAAGTATGGGTTAGTCCTGCAGTGCAGCTTTTAGAGAAGAAAAACCCCACCTGTTTCAAGTTGTGTAACTACCAGGAGCAAAGAGAACTATGTCTGCAAGTGAAGATACTGAGGATTTACCTGCACCAGAAGAATCAAGTGAAGGATCTTTAAGATTAGAAGAACTGTTCCAGGAAAGTGAAGTTTCCCTAGTGTTAGTAGTGAAGAGATTTCCCAAGAAGAAGAGGATCCTGTTGTTATTGAAGAGACCTGATTAGTCAAAGAGTTCCTGAAGATAGTAGTGAAACTGTAGAAGCAGAGTTAGCAGATATGGAGAGTTCAGCCCTTGAAGTTGGTCAAGTGACAAGAGAGAAGCTAATGAAACTGCAGAAGAGGGATACAACGTTGGCTGATTTGTTCTTCAGAGTTGTTGATCAAGAAGAGATGCAACAAACCTCTACCTGTTATTATCTAAAGGAAGGATTGCTAATGAGGAAGCATCGACCTGCAGATATACCAGGAAATGCTGAATGGGGTGAATATCATCAAATTTTGATTCCATATCCATTGAGGAAACAAGTTGTAGCAGTAGCACGCAGTCTGGACATATGGGGAATCAGGAAGACTGTTGGAGAAGGTTATGAAGCATTTTTCTGGCCTGGACTTCACAAGGACGTTAGCAAATTTTGCAGTGTGTGTCACACATGCCAGATAGCTGGAAAACCAATGAAATCATTCAGAAAGCACCCCTACATCCCATAGAAGTTAGAGGAGAACCCTTTAGCAAGGGTAATTATAGATGTGGTTGGGCCACTTCCGAAAACAAAGAAAGGAAATGAATATCTATTAACATTAATGTCCAGTGACTAGGTATCCTGAGGCGATCCTGTAAGAAGTATATGCAAAGGTAATTGCTGAGAAGTTGGTGGGAGTTTTTCTCCAAGTTTGGAATACCAGAAATTGTGCAAAGTGATAGAGGAACTAACTTTACTTCAAAATTATTCCAGGATGTGATGAACTTGTTAGGAGTAAAACAACAGTTATCAACTGCTTATCATCCAGAGACTCAAGGAGCCTTGGAAAGTTTCCACCAGACATTGAAAAGTATGTTAACTAAGTATTGTAATGAATCAGGAAGAGAATGGGATGCTGGTTTACCTTTAATGTTATTTGAGTTGGAATGCTTATCAAGAAAGCATGGGATGTTCACCAAATGAAATGATTTTTGGTCGAGACATTAGAGGTCCATTGAAGATTCTTGCAGAGAATTGGGAAGAAAATCAAGAGGAAATCCAAAAGGAGAATATGTGAAGAACTTGAGAAAAGATTAAGAGAAATTAGAAAATTCTCTTTAGAAAATTTGAAAATAAGTCAAGAGAAAAATGAAAAGGAAATATGATGCTAAACTAAGCTAAGAAATTTTAGTATTGGACAGCAAGTTCTAGTGTTCTTACCAGTGAAAAGATTTCCCCTTACCAATAAGTTTCAAGGTCCTTATAGGATAATAGAGAAGTTAAGTGATCGAACTTATGTGATTGAAACACCAGGAAGAAGAAAAACGACAGAGGAAAGATACATGTGAATCTTTTGAAACCTTACTTCTCAGAGACTAAAACTGAAACAGTGTCAATAACACAAACAACTTCATCTACAGAGGACGATGACGGCTACGAATTAGGAGCTGAAAACAAGATGAACAATTCTTCAATATTAGAAAATTTGGAAGATAAACTAAAACATCTGAGTGTTGAGCAAAGTAGTGAATTAAGTGAAGTTATTCAAAGTTTCCTGAAATTTTTGCAGATGTACCTAGGTGTACCAATCTGACAAAGCATGAGATAAAGATCAGAGAAGATGGAAAACCTTTAAAATGAGAGCTTATCGCTTATCGCCTTTTCATCGAGATGTTTTGAAGAAAGAAGTTGAATATTTGTTGCAGCATGGATTAGCAGAACCCAGTTCAAGTCATTATAGTTCTCCTGTGTGTTAGTGAAGAAACCAGATGGCTCATTTAGGATGTGTACTGATTATAGGAAACTGAATTCCATCAGTGTGGCTGACAATTATCCCTTGCCTCTTATTGATCAATTACTTGATAATATTGGGCAAAGCCAAATTTGTTTCAAGATAGACTTGTTGAAAGGATATTATCAGATTCCTTAGATGAGAATGCTAAGTTGCTGTCAGCTTTCATTACTCCTTTTGGACTGTATCAATACACTGTTTTGCCGTTTGGTCTGATGAATGCACCTGCAACATTCCAGCGAGTGATGGATCAACTACTAGGATCAATAGAAGGAGTAGGTGTATACCTTGATGACATTGTGATTTATTCTAATACATGGGAAGAACATCTGAAGATATTAAGGAAAGTGTTCAAGAAACTTCGGAAGCAGGACTAACAATCAACTTACAAAAAGTGAGTTTGGAAAGGCAACTGTACAGTACCTAGGATTTGAAGTTGGAAAAGGCCTTCTAAGCTCTTATTGACGCTAATGTGAAGGTATCCGTAAGGCAACCCCCTGCTACGAGGAAACAGCTACAAAGATTTTTGGGCATGGCTGGATTTTATCGCGGTTCTGTCCAAATTTCTCAGCCGTAGTAGCTCCCTTTAACTGACTTAACCAGTCCTAAAAGAAAGTTTGATTGGACTCAGAATGTCAAGAATCATTTGAGAAGGTTAAAGCCATATTAACTAAGACCAGTGCTTCAAGCCCAGACTTCAATAAAAAGTTAAATGATACAAGTTGATGCATCCGACTGTGGAATTGGAGCTGTTCTACTAAAAAGATGACAACAGAATCTTACATCCAGTATGTTTTATGTCTTCAAAGTTGAAAAAGCACCAGAAAACATACTCAACAATTGAAAAGAAACATTAGCATTAATCACAGCATTGAAAAGTTTGAAGTGTATGTGAACCTAATTCTAGGAATGAAGAAATTTTAGTATTGTCGGATCACAACAATCTCATTCATCAATAAGATGAAAAATAATAATATGAGACTGACCAGGTGGTCTTTATGCCTGCAACCATATAATGTAAGTGTTAAACACATTTCAGGAAAAAGATAATGTCATAGCAGATTATTTATCCCGTTGTGAATCGTTGGATTCAAACCTGGGATAAGTAATCTTCTCAGAGAGAATTTCATGATGTTGCCTTGTAATCGTGTATATCCTCCTATAATTTTGACATTTACTTTTTTCATGTTATGTTTAATGATAATGGTTGTTGAAGTGTCATATTTAGTTTGACATCAGATCTCAAAAGTACTAATGATTACTTGATAGCGTAATTTAGAAGTGTTGTTATAATTTTAATAGTAACGTAATTTAGAACGAATATCTTTCTTGGTAAAGCGTAGTATGTGAACACGTGTGTGTCCACAAAGGCTTGTTTCGTTTCAGTTGTCATCAGTTGAGATAAGAGGAACGCTTTGTTTTGGATTAGCGATGACAGATTTGCAAAACAAACGATTAGTCCCATAATGGGCTCAAGACGAGGTGATTTCATGTTGTTGCATGCGTTGTTTGAGTCAATGCGCCACTTTTGCGAGAAAGAATACGTGTCCTGATCAATTACGTCTATGTTTTGTAAGATGCGTTCAAAAGCGTTTTGCTGGGATGACATAACTTTCCTTCTAGAAGCTTCTCCATTGTATCTCGCACTTTTAAACGCTTTAATGACGTCACCTCCTGCTTCTAGAACTTTTGTATCTCGTACCCAAAATGCTTTAATGACATCATGTAATTGTTTCACGTATTACTGGAATCCTAAAATTTGTTTCATTCTGATTTCTGAGACCAGTCGATTTGGTTCCATATCTCTCTCTCTCTCTCTCATTCCTAATTAGGAAGAGATTACTTTTTAACGTAAATTTTTGTGGTCACTTTAACATTAACTTTGAGATCTGAATTTAGCAAAGTTATTTAGTTAGTAACGGCGCCTGGTAAAAAGTGTGTATTGTATGAACGCGAGCTGCAGCAAGTGATTTACAGAGGTTTTCACAAGTTGTGTAAGGTAACGTGAAATTTTACTTATTGATACCATGGTATGATAAGTTAGAGGTTATAGTGTGATAAGTTAGAAATTTTGAACAAGTGAAATCATTATTGATAAATCTTACGTGTATTTTTGTGTGTTTTTCTATTTACAATTTCTTTATATTTTCACATTTTTTTATGTTTGTGATGTAACATTTATTTACATAGCATTGTAAATATTTCTTGGTAATTTAACATTGCATACTTAATTTAACATTGCATACTTTGCATACTTAATTTAACATTGCATACTTAATTTAACATTGCATACTTGATTTCATTTATTGAGATTTTCTTTTAAATCTTGAGTGATCCTTGATAGTTTAAATTTTGCTTGATTAATTTAAATTCCTGATAAAGTTTTGTGAATTAGTTTTGTTTCATAATTTAATTCAAGGATTCATTGAGTTTTGTGTTATTTTCAACTAATAGTAAATTTTTCAGATTGTGAATTCTAATTAATTGTGAATTCTAGTTATAAACTTTGAATCTGAAAATAAATTTCTGTATTTAACATTTTAGAAAAACAGTGTTTCATTTATTGATCACCAGTGAATAGGTTGATTGTGTGTGCATAAGGCAAAGTGATAAACATGTTTTGTTCTTTTAGTTTTGCTAAAGTGAATTAAGACCAGGGAAACAGTTAGAGTTTTTTGATGGAGTGATGCCTTTTACTCTAGAAGATTTCTAGTTTTAATTTTGTACCTCACACATATTCTGACGAACTTAGTTTGATTTTTCAAGTGATTGATAAATAAGTTTTTCTTAAGGGATCACTGTTACCTTTAGAGTACTCAGTCGTAACAACTAATGTTATGAGAGTTCAGGTATCTGGCTGAAGTGAGGTATATTTTTGAATCTTGAGATTAGTTGTGTAATAACCAGGTACTTGATACGCATCGTGACATAATATATATATATATATATATATATATATATATATATATATATATATATATATATATATATATATATATATATATGTGTGTGTGTGTGTGTGTGTGTGTGTGTGTGTGTGTAACTGAATCACGAAAATATGGAACGCGATAAATATATAAATAAAGACAAAATCCACAAAGGAAAGAGAAACATTGGAGTGCTGCAAGGCCTTTCGACTTACAGTCCTTTATTTAGCAGACTGCTGAGTAAAGGACCATAAGTCGAAAGGCCTCGCAGCACTCCATTGTTTCTCTTTCCTTTGTGGATTTTGTCTAATTTTTAAGTTAATTTGTAATTTTCATCCATATACAAAAATGGAGTGCCAGGGCAACGACTGCTTTTGTAGGATGACAAGAACTGAAAATGATAGCATTCTCAGTGCTATTAGTGATGTAAACATCACCAAATGCCCTGAGGCTTGGTGTTTACAGCAACATACTGTTTTGGGGCTGTTAATATGTGTGGAATTGGGGCAAAAAGTAATGAATGCAGGATAGTTGATTTGTTTAAGGAAGGTTGGATGCTATTGCACTTGCTTAGACAAAGATGAAGGAAAAGGGTGTGCAGGTAAGGGGAGAATGATTGTGCATGAAGTAGCTGAAAGATATTTTGCCAGAGAAGTGATATCACTTATTATCAGGTGACTGGAATCGGATGAAAGGCTACAAAATTATGTGTTAATATGAGGATTTTAAGAATAAGGGTTGGGTGCGGAAGGTGGAAAAGTTTTAATAGTGAGTGTACATGGTCAAATAATGGGAAAAAATGAATAAATAAGTGTTTTGAGACAGCCTGAATCTGTGTTTGGTGAATATGAAAAGTGGTTGGGACAGTTTCATTTAAATGCAGAAATGGTATTACAGGTAGACAAGAAGCTGCTGGAGTGAATGAAATTGGCGAGTGTTCTGAGAATATGTTTACGAAGAGGCTTGATTGTCGGAAATATTGTATATATTTCCAAATAAGCAAATACAGTATACTTAGAAAAGAGAAACTGGCGATAAAATTAATTTGTTAGATTTTATGGTAGCGGGTGGGAGAACATGTTGTTAGATTGAATGGTGGGAGGAGGAGTGGCTGGAAGTATATCGGATCATTATCTGGTGGAAACAAAAGTTAGAATATATAGAAGTTTAAATTGGGGAGGAAAGATTTAAATATGCAACTGTAAGTGGTATTAAATAAGTGAGTTTGATAAAAGGACATGAGAACAGCATATAAGAAGAAAACTGAAGGAAAATTAACTTGGGTTTAAAGACATGTAGTGCAGCATTTTCGAAATGAGCATGTGGCGTACATTCCGAATATTATACCTTCGATTTTCAGCTTCCATTGCATGAAAACATGTCAGTTTTTCGGGCATGTTGAAAGTCTCAAGTGTTTACCCCCTCTCTCTCTCTCTCTCTCTCTCTCTCTCTCTCTCTCTCTCTCTCTCTCTCTCTCTCTCTCTCTCTCTCTCTCTCCAGTGCCTCGGCCATTCCCCTCAGCATGCCTCTTCTAATCATTATTTAATCCAGTGTTGTAACGTCAGTTCCCCTCAGTAAATCTCTCTCTCTCTCTCTTCTCTCTCTCTCTCTCTCTCTCTCTCTCTCTCTCTCTACGCGTTTTTGTATAGAATGTATCTTGAATATTGTGAATATGCTCACATACAAATAATTTATACGCACATTCATGTATTTCTGAGTTCTTGCGTTCATGAGCATGAAGATATTCCACAGACTACACTAGTAAGTAGTACTGCATCGTGTTCATCCCTAAGGAATAAAAAATCAGACGAGTGTCTGACCCTCATAGATTCCAGCATTGTACGGAAGAAAAGTCATGTGCGTGACATGTGCGCTAGGTCAATCCAGGCAATTTGCGTGTGGTTGTCGTCTCCGGAGATACTGAATCCCCCTCCACAACCATCCTGTCCCCCGCCTCCCCTCCACCTCCTTCCCAGCCAAATTTAACCCCCCCCCCCAATCCCATGCCTCCGTTCTTGGTTCTTTCTCAATTCTTCTTCCCTGCATACTCGTATTGATTGCGCTCTTTCTCTATTACGTGTTATTCGCTTTTGTCACTTATCTTGGCACTGCAATTCGCTCTTTCATTCTGTTATGGACATTTTTCCTCTTTCATTATAGGAAGGTTTGAATTTGTCGAGTCTATCATGTTTATAAAAATTTAAGGTAATCTTATTGTTTGCAAGAGAGCATTAGATGTAGAAGATGCTTGCGTTTAGTAAGCAGGATACATGCATGTTTACATCGTTTATATATATCTGTGTTCATTTAGTCTTTATGATGTTTACACTGTAAAGCATACAAAGATATTTCTCCGTTGTGTGATTTCCTTAGAGCGGCACCTAACGACTTAGTGCGTAATTGAGTTTCTTAATCATTTCGATAATATTATGCTGTTCCGGGAGAGACTGCCCGAAGGGTGGTTGCGTGTTGATCGTTTCTACAGATGAAACTACTGGATTTCTCTTTTCTTGATAAAAATGTAAATGGAGGAAAGGAAAAGGATTGTGATATCATTATTCCTTGTATTTTGCTGGCAGTAGCATTTGTACGATTTTCATTTTTTTTCTCGAGTGACAATTTCAGTAACTAAAAGCCTGAAGTGTATGTATTTTACATTGTGTACTGCCTTTCGTCCATGTTTTTTACAACTTTACTTCCTTTGTTCATTCCCTTTCACGTTTCTTTCCTGTTCTTTCCATGTTCATTGCCGTCCCTTATTTATTCCTCCATGAATTTGCTTGTGTGTACTGCCTTTTCTTCCTGGCATGTTCTTCTTTGGTCCAGCGTCTTGATATTTTACCTTTTCCTACTCTTCTGCCGGTTTTCCTTTCTTCATAATATTTTTCCCCCCTCGTGGTCTGTGGACCGCTTCTTTTATTTTCTCCGTCACTTTCTTCCTCGTACTGTTCGTCTCATCGTCCTTCCTCTGTTTGCTGTGGCCGGTCAGTACGGGTTGAACCATAACCCAGCTCCACCAACGCTATTTCCTTGTAATCTTCGATCCCTGCTGGGTTCATTGTTGCCTCCCTTCTCTCTCTCTCTCTCTCTCTCTCTCTCTCTCTCTCTCTCTCTCATGGTATTTCGTTTCGTTGCTTTAAATTTGTTGGGTTCTGCTGAGTTACTATTCAACAAGAAAGTAACTTTGCTAATAGTTAGTTCATATTTCCATAGTTGTTGCATATCATATTTTGGTAGTTGTTGCCAGTTATGTTGTGTCTTTATTGTAAGCGGTGTCTGTAGATATGTTAATTTGGAGGAGTGACCACATTAATGAGATTTCGTACGTATAGGCACGGGAGCTTGGAGGTCAAATGAGGAACTGTTGGAGAGATTTGTCTTTTTGAAAGTGCCACGAAGCGAGACGATCTGGTGTGGAATTGCAAGGATTGGTATCATTCAGTTGGGGGTGACTTTTAGTCTCAATATCTAATGCTAGTTGTATTTGTGGCGGTTATCACATATACAACGTATTGTTGTGACATGTGTGTATGTGCTACTTTTGAGACTCTAATTTGACTGCGTTGTAGTTTATTTTGTTTACAGTTTTAGCTGACTTCCTCAGAATATATATCTGCCTCTCCAAGTTATGTTGTCATTTTTCTCTTCAGTTATATATGACATTCTTGTCACAGTTTGGTAAAGGATATTCATGAAGTGGTTGTGTTATGTTTGGCAGATAATATCATGAGTAAACATGCACTCCAATGTATAAATATACATACATACGTATACACATACTGTGTATGTAGGCCTATATATATAATGTAGCTTCAAGATATCCTCAGGTAGAAATGTACGCACCCCAATAATTGTGCATTATATCTAAAAAACTATATAAATTTAAAGAATGGTGAAATTTTGCATGCATCTTCATTAATTTCCTTAATCCTACTGCTAGCTTAACTGAAGTAAATCCCTGATAGGTTCTTGTTTCCTGGAATGGGTGGTTGGCACTCTCCTGTAGCTCAGATTCCACTTAAAAAAGCGATTATTGTTCATAGTAATCCGGCTTTGACATAACATTTTTTCGACACAAAATATATGTAAACAATTTCAATCGTGTAATATTTTTTAACAATTCAATTTCTTTTCTATATTCAATGCACTAAACTAAGGCGGAATTTTGGCGGGAGATTCGAATAGGATTCCGGGCACTTCGCACCTCTCGCACCACGCTGTTTAGAGTCTTTTAATTCACAACGTGAATTTAATGGAAGATCTTTGAACAGTTGAGCCTTTAGCGTGTGTGAACGCCGTGAAGGCGGTCGTGATCACTGGCTCCCTGCGAAGGTTCCCGCCAGTCAGTCACCTCGACTTCAAAGGTGGCGGCTACACCGGTCATGCCTGCAGCCATTTTTCTTCAGGACCTGCGCTGTACTTCGGATACCGTATTCTTATGTTGCACTGTGTCATTTCATTTCATTTTGTTGTTGGTGTATCCTTGTTGACAAGATTCTCTATCTTAATAGGGTTTTGATGTTCTGGGCACGTTACTCGTTTCACATTTTCCCTGGATTTGTCATGGAAATTTCTAGACTGTCGCCTGCCACTGGTACTCCACATGACACGTGGTCACATGTTAAATAATTGGACTTTTCGATATTTCCCTCTTGCATCATGATAGCTTTCGTTGATTACAAATGTTTATTGCAGTTTTTGTTAAGCCACTGTTTTATGGGTATTTCAAGGTAACCGTAATCAGAGTTGACATGATTTTCAAAACGGAACTTTCTTAATTCATGCAACTTTCCTTGTCAGAATGTTTGCTTTGTCAGTAAATTGTCATTTAGCAAAGGCGTAACCCTTTACGATTCCGCACTCTGGCGCTTGTAGTAGCGACTGTAGAATTCAAGTTTGGTCATTATTGCCCTCCTTGCGTTTATGCAGAAGACCCCCTTAACATCGAATAATTTAGTAGGGTGTCTGTTGAACAATAGTTTGTGCCACCCAGATTCAGTATATGTGTGTGTGTGTGTGTGTGTGTGTGTATGTGTAACTAAACGCCCAAACGTTCATGAATAGTATGTTCACGCACTTGACTTGGGGCCATGTCCATCTTATAAAAGGACTGTCTTTGTTACATATAATAGTTTACATGTTATCTGGTTTTGCTAATGTAACACATAAAAGGATGCCAGGAGAATTTCAGCTTTCCGAATTCAAGTTCTGTTTTCTAATCTAGAGGTATTGTAATTTAGGAGGTTTGCGAACCTATCACACTTAAAATTCTAAATCGAAAAGTTATTCACACGACCCTTGACCTCAGTGTTATCACTGTTGATCTATTCTTCATACACTTGAAATGAGACACTGCTTTGTACGTATTTAAGAAAGGTTTAATATTCGTAAACAATATAATCTCTGTCATGGCCTCCAACGCTTGTGGTGCAAAGGACCTCTGTCAAATTCTGCCACTCTTTGTTTATTTCCCAACTGGTGGCAAATCTTGAGTTGCTGCGGGTTGTTAATAACAGCAGCTCCATTGCATTTGCAGCCAATCACATCTACCCGCGATTCGCGAGCGGATCCAGAAAAATTTCATAAGGGAGCCACCAATTTTCATATTATACTTATGCATATATATATACATATATGAATATAATATATATATGTATATATTATATATATATATATATATATATATATATATATATATATATATATGTTTGTATATACGTATATGTATATATATACATATGTATATGTGTATATATACAAATATCTATACTGTACAAACATATAAAGAGAGAGAGAGGGGGGGGAGATAATAAATGCATTATATATAGAATTCAGTAGTTGATATTTGAAGTATTTACTCACCTTTAGAATATTAGACACGATGATTGATAACCTATAAACATTTTGGGATGTAGATTGCCATAATGTTAACTTGATGCTGTAAATATTATGGTCGAATAGAATATAATATTTCAAAAAACAAAAATCTTAAACCCTTATGTATTTTATTTGCAAGTAACAGAGCATCCTACTGGTTTGGCAACAAAAGAGGTAGAGGATAGATATGTGACTTTTGTGAAAGCTACTGGAAAATGCTAGCTTTACACAAAGTATTTCTGCCGTATCGTAATATAATATATTTTCTTCAGCATATCATTCTGTATTTAAGTAGAAATTATGAAATGGACAGTAATCGCATGTTCTCTCAGGAAATACTTAATCCATTATCATTATCGTTAAGATTATTTTTATTATTTTTTTCTCAAAATTTTATTATTTCCATAATAGTTTTTTTTCCCATTTTTATGTCTTGCTATTATATTATCTAAATCTTCAATATTATATAGTCATTATTTTTCATGGGGCCACGTGCCCAAGTGCCCTCCTCCCTGGATCAGCTAGTTCCGCAATTGTTGAACTGCTCTCTGCTGTAACATAGAAGGAATCTGGGAGGGTTATCGAACTGCAGCAAGACCTTTTACTTCTCAGTTGTTACAGTACACACGAGCAGATGAGTCAGCGATTATTTAAATTAAGGGGCAGTCCGTAGCGGTAATAGGTTGCTGGTTCCTCATTCAAGCCAACTTTGTTCATTGTTTTGACATAAATGAAAGTAAAACATTACGCTCTGTGGTAGATACATTCGTTGCCTTCTTCAAGAATGTTGTGCTTGTATAAGACGTGTTATTAGTTTTGTGCCTTATTCAGTCTTAAGAAGTTTTTCCTCGTTATTCAGTCTTAAGATGTTTTTCCCCGTTATTCAGTCTTAAGATGTTTTTCCCCGTTATTTAGTCTCAAGATGTTTTTCCCCGTTAGTGGTTGAGGAAGGTTATTCCGTCGCAAGAATCTTTTCTTATATTATGTATAGAGTTTTTATTTATCGACTCTACGGTCATTTCATTTGAAGACATCACACTAAAAGACTTTATGGGGAGAAAAAGGGAAATATTAAGTTGGCGTGTTTTGTAATTAGAACCCGTTGTTTTTAAGAACTTATACTTTGTCGAAGAAAAGATTATGCATTTTTCATGTCTGAATGGGTTAAACTGTCCTTTGTAATCCTTCCCAGCCATTTGCATGAATAAACATATTTAGAAAGTTCCTCCCCCCGCAAAAAAAAACCGGTGAAATATGGAGGCATTTTGAAGTACGTTTTAAACCCAACATGAATCAAAGGAACTGAAAAAGAGCTGACAAAAAAAGCCAGTGCCTGGGTGTTGGTTCCGCCTTACGGGATTCGCCCAGTGGTAGGATTAATTCTCACGGAAGGCCCGCATTTCTGATGCATCGAAATGAGAGCGGAATTTGGTGCTGCCCTTAGAAGACGGACGATCAATGCCATTATATAAAGCGTCGACCTCTCCCTCTCCTCCCTTCCTTCCTTCCTTCCTTCCCCCAGAGGTCGGTGGATCCTTTTGCATATTGCATTAGGGGAGGGGGAACGAAGACAAGAGTGATTCGTTTACTCTATGGAAATATGAATGCGTGCATACGTGGGCTGTCTTCCCGTTACTAGTTAAAGCTAAAGGGAAAATGAAAGGTACGTTTAATTGTAGAAAAGTGAGTTTGAAAAAGAAGAACTGAGAATGACTTACAAGTAGAGAATTTATCAAAGATGTTCCAAGGTTAAAATAGACAAGATTGTGTTGCATTAAACAAAAGGATGAACGAGATAGTTAAGGGTAAAGAGAGGCAAAAAGGCAAGTACGAAATTAAGGGCTAATTTAAGCAAATGACTGCTGAAGAAAAGAAGTTATATTGGAGAGAGAAGCATACTGAGAAAAAATTTTTTTGCAACAATGAGATGCAGTTTGAAGTTTTTTGAAAAATAATTGAATGAGGGAATAGGGAAACTTTGATTAACTCATATTGAAGTTAATGTAAATCTGAGAATGCGCGTGAAAATTATTGGAGGATGTAAAAAAGGCAGTTAAAAGTGCAAAGAATGGAAAACCACCATGATTTAACAGAATTACAGTGTGTAGTAGAAAGGTTGGAGTGATGTAACAACGTCTGACGAGGGTGTGTATAAAGTGTATTGGTTAAGAAGACGGGTCACACAAGAATAGATAAGGGAAGGGTTGTGCGAGTTCATACAAGAAAGGGTATGAGGACTTCAGTTTTCATTATGAAAACACATTTGTAGGAAGTAAGGGCAAAATGAAACTAGTAAAAAATGCGCCAAAGTTTCTTCGGCGCAATCGAGTTTTCTGTACAGCATATACTGCTGTATGAAACTCTCAGCCACGACCCATGAAACTCACCCGCGGCCCATGAAACTTTCAGTCACGGCCCGGTGGTGGCCTGTGTTGTTGGCACTTATAGCGGTGCCAGACGCACTATCATGCTAACTTTAACCTTAAATAAAAATAAAAACTACTGAGGCTAGAGGACTGCAATTTGGTATGATTGATGATTGGAGGGTGGATGATCAACATACCAATTTGCAGCCCTCTAGCCCCATTAGTTTTTAAGATCTGAGGGCAGACAGAAAAAGTGCGGACGGACAGACAAATAGCCATCTCAACAGTTTTCTTTTACAAAAAACTAAAAGCCGTGTAAGGTATACATGGACCCAGAGAAAGCTTATGATAGAACTGATGTGGTACTGATGCTGTATTTTGTTGAAAGGGAATTTTCGAACAATGAAGAGTTTTGTGATGAGAGGGAAACTTACTTGGTAATATTTAGGGAGGAGTATGACTGGTTTGTTTCGAAAGTGGGTCTCGGACGGCTGTGTATTGTCTATATGGTTGTCAGATATTTAAACTGTGAAGGCGTTTGGAAAGGTCGAGTATTTGTAGAAGGAAATTTTTATAAGTGAATGACTGAAGGAGATGGCGAAGTAAATGTTAGTGTAGATAAAGTGGAAAATGGAAGTGGTTGATTTATGTAGGCATTTTAGAGCAGATGTAACAGGATGGCAGGAGAAGAGAAGCGGTAAATTACAGAAGTGAAGCCAGGAAGGTAGGAGGTCTCTTCAAAAGTTTGTAAGAAAAGAGCTCTAGTGACTGTATGAACAAATGTTGTAGTTTAAGATTGAATTGCTTAGCCAAGTCTTCTTCATTGAAGTCAGATGTGATTGTTGAATGGAATGATAAAAAAGGAGAATGCTTTCCAGATAAACTGCATAGGATATGTTAAAATAGGGTAATATGGAAGAGGTGTTGGAACGAAGGGCCTTAATACTCAGAAAGGTCGAGATTAGCCTGTAAGACAAGAGGTGAGTCATGCACTGTGCGTAGGGAGATTGATGTGCTGCTGCCGAGCCATCTTTGTAATCACACGAAGGAGCTGATGCTCCGGAAGTTTTCTCCACAAGGGGTTCATTCTTGTTTCTGCAGTAGAAGGATAAGTTGTTCAGTGGCTGTTGTCTTCTTTCCACATGAACCACCCATTTAATTATGGTAAACAGTTAATTGGTGAAAATTTAGTAAATTTCAGGTGTTACAATGAAGTATGTATATAATATGTGTTGATATCCTATTTGTGTGATATCGTGCACTTTAATTGGTGAAGTACATTTGTGTCATGTGGTATGAACACACTTGCACACATTCTCACTAGACACATTTCTTATGCACGAAAGTGAACGCATCACGCTCACATGGAAACTGGACAAGTAATTGCAGGACCTCTAATTGTGAAAATGTATTAATCTCCGGCTGTTTCTCCGTCCGTTCAATTAATGAAGATGAAAGACGGAACAGAAGACTATTAGATACTCACTCCATGCGTTCTATTAAATCCCCGTAGACAGATGTTTTTTCTGTCTCTTTTCTGCCAGACAGAAGCGTGATAGAATTTAATTTATAGAGAGCTCGGGATGTACGCATTGCGTGTTTCACAAGGATGATTAAATTTTAGTGTAGGTGGGCACCCAGTACATTCTAATACCTCTCCCCACCTCCCTCCCCCCACCTCCCCCCCCACCTCCCTCCCCACCCCCACTCCGCCCTCCCTCTTGTCCAGCTGTTGTTGGAAGGAAGGGACCGGATAGGGGCAACGTTGTTTCTGTTCTATTTGGGGTGGCTGCGTGATCTTGTTTGCGTGTTTTGGAAGCCGTTGGGGATTTCTCTCTCTCTCTCTCTCTCTCTCTCTCTCTCTCTCTCTCTCTCTGCATGCATTCACGCATATGCGGGCCCGCACACATATATGAATATATATACATATATTTACATGTCTGTATGTATTTAGTGTATGTTTTTTTTTTTTTTTTTTTTTCATTATGCAATTGTTGAGTATTTGCTATCGACTGAATAGGCAAAAATATGCCCTTGTGCTGTCTGTAATACCTTTAGAAGAAATCAGTATTATAAAAGCACTCAAGTTTAACAAAACATTGCAGCTCCGATTTCAGTTTTGTGGAATAACTATTAGTGAATCATACTTGTTGTGATTTTCCCACGTCGCTCACAATAGTAGATGTCAACGTAAAGACTGTTAAACCCTTTTTATGATGTATATTTTGAGAAAAAGTGAAAAGAAACCGGCAAAGTAAGATAGTGAGGTGGCGTATGAAGAGAATATGAAGCAGATATTTTCTCGGGTTCATGATTCAGCGCTGAGAAGTTGCATATGAAAGGGCGGGACCCAGTCTGGCAGGAAACGCTACACCAGGCTATTGACGGAACAGTCTTCGTGACTGTTGATGAAGATACTGTTTCGTTTAAGAGAGTCTGTACTACTCATTTAAAGTGGTACATATCATTGCCTTACTTTGGGTGTTGTGTTGCTTTTATTGTGTGTATATATATTTATATATATTTGTTGATTCCTCGTCATTTATGTATTTCTTATTTCTTTATAAATTGGACTTTTATTAATAGGTAGCTTTGTTTTTATAGGTCAGTGGCCTTCAGACATTTTTCATGTGAATGATTATACCTCAAATAATAGTAATAACGATGAGAGATAGAAAGAAATTTAAAGTACTCTGGTAAAACAAATGAGTATATAGAATTGTATAACTAGTATGCAGGGAAACTTGTCAAAGTGGAAAATACCAATAATAATACTGTACATCACATTAAATGTAAATAAGAAAAAACAAGACGTTCAGTCTGCACAATACTTGTCTAAGGATGTCTCAACATGCGAAAATTTCCCTTGGTAATATAATTCTAAGATTACTCATTTCTCTCTCTCTCTCTCTCTCTCTCTCTCTCTCTCTCTCTCTCTCTCTCTCTCTCTCTCTCTGTAATGTAAATCTTAGATTACTTATTTCAGTCTCTCTCTCTCTCTCTCTCTCTCTCTCTCTCTATATATATCTCTCTCTATATATATATATATATATATATATATATATATATATATATATGTGTGTGTGTGTGTGTGTGTGTGTGTGTGTGTGTGTGTAGGTCTGGAGTGTGACTTAAGGTTATTAGTCATATGGCTGCTTTATGTACTTGAGGCGTCACCCATCCGAGTAGTGATCGCACCCTACTCCTTATAATTTCTTTAATTGAGAGGCCAGCGAAAAGTGGAACACTTTTGTGTTATTTAGTTGATACATCCCTTGGGCAGCAATACTCCAAGCCCCAGACGACAGACTGTCCATGGGAGAAGCAGCGTGGCAGAATCTACGGTTTATGCATGCCATATTTCACTATATTAATTTGTTTTATAAATTAATTCATGATTTTTATGCCTGCCGCCTGTTTGGGAAACAACGAAGCTACGTTGACTATGAGCATTGAGCCATCAGAGAAGTATAAGTTGATATGGAGTCTGCTGTACCTGTTCCTAAACGAATTCATTGTTCCTCAACAAGGATGCAGCTTGAATCCCACTGGTGAAGAAGTACTTATCACTTTTAATTCCCTTTGGGTGTTAGTTATTCCAGAGGAGTAGTGAACTGGATATGAAACTAAATTTGTGGCATAATATTTGTGAATATAGAAAATGTCACGGTGTATATGACAAAATTCATAATTAGCCACATGTTATATACTGATCAGTCAGCTAGCATGATGGATGTGGGATGATACCGATTCTCAGTACAAAACCTGAATTCAACCGGCGTATGTATAGCAGAGTCTATATCAACTTATACCTGTCTGATGGCTCATTGGCTGTAGTCACTGTACTTTCGTTGTTTCTCAACCAGGCGGCAGTTCGAATCCCTCTGGCGACGAGGCACATATCACTTATAATTCCCCTTAGGAGTAAGTTATTCCCGAGGTATAGTGAATTATGTATGAAACGATATTGGTGGCTTAATATTTGTGAGTAGAAGAAATGTCCCGGTGTATGTGATATACATACATAAACACACACACACACACACACACACACATATACACATATATATATATATATATATATATATATATATATATATATATACTGTATATATATATATATATATATATGTGTATGTATGTTTATATAAAAATTTCTAACTCACATCGGGAGCAGACTCAGATTTTTCAAATGAAAGGCCAGGGCGCTACCAACTGACCCACTTAACTAATGAAAGAAGGTGGAACCTAAGTAATTTTGCACCTGAGGTTTTTCCTAGACAGGCTACCGCCTAACATACCAGTGAGTTTTACCTAACTTACCAACTCACCATTGACCCAGTTGGTAGCATTTCATTCGAATTACCCTTTCAAGGTGAACATGTTGGAACTAGTCAACATATAAGCTAGTGTTTCACAGACCTAAATTTCTGACTCACATAGGGATAGATCCCAGGTCTCAAATGAAAGGCCAGTTCCTTCATATTCACGCTGAAAGGGTAATTCGAATGAAATGCTACCAGTTGGGTCACTGGTGGGCGGGAGATCGGGTAAAACTCTAGGAAAGGTTGGAAATCCAGGATGATAAAAGAGTAGGGATGTGGAAAACTTCCATAACCCTACCCACACATATGCAGAAGGCTTATCAGAAGCGTGTTGAAGTCCACCACACTCGTGGCGCCATTCACCTGTGTCTTGTACACACACAAACCCTTTCTAGGTCTCTTGTTCGTTTTTCCTTCCAGCACCTTTGAATTTTATACTCCTTTCACTATCCTATCATCCTCCATTTTTCCCACGTGACTGGACCACCTCAAAACGTTGATCCATGCTTCCAGCTACACTGACCGTTTTACTTCTGCGTATCCCTACATTTATCACCATTCATTCTAATTCTTTTTATCCACAAATACTACGTCACCAGTTCATCTCTACATATGCCACCTTTCATTCACATTCAACATGGACAAGCTAGGTATGGAACGTTGATGGTCAGGCTGGAATGGAGAAATTTCCTCTCTCTCTCTCTCTCTCTCTCTCTCTCTCTCTCTCTCTCTCGATCAGCGGTTAGAGTGGAGGTCGTTGAGATGTTCCGAAAGTCACAGATCTCTCCAAAGTCGGTAGGCTGATATGAATAATTCTTCAAATGAAAGGTAGTCAACTGCTTTCTGTCAGTATGTACAAGGCCTCGAGAATGGAGAGGCACAGTGGTTTCCTCTCGTACTCCAATATGTCCACCCCTGTTGCTAGTAGTTCCCTTGTGAAATGTAGACCAGATTTTTCCCCAGTGGTGCCTCTTGGTATCACCATCCCGAATTTGACGGGCCAACCCCTCGATATTCGGGCCCTAGTCATCCCAATAAATTAAGCTTAATAAAGCTCACGTTCCTTCCTTTCTATAACATTTGCTTTGTATGTTAGGTTACTAATTTGTAGCTGAGGTATGGGGTCTAGCGACATTCTTATGAAGGAGGTGATGCGACATATTTTTTATTTAGAGTGTACAACAATGTTTGTACCCGCCGTACTACCAGCAGGTTAGATGTTGGCGGTTATGCTGTATTTAATAATGTGCTCATCATCTTTGTAGGGCGTCATCATTTGATTTTTGTACCAGGGTTACCGTTCCTTCATTGGCGTTTGGTTCGCCGCTTACTTGGTTTTTATCCTGTTGGTCAGTAATTTTCCTGGTAACCTTCTCAACGGTATTATAAGCCATTGTCGACAAGAGGTCGGGTGGCGCATTCAAGTTCTTCGTGAGTAGCGACACAACTGTTGCAGTGGGAGAGGGTATGCCTACACTGGTAGATTTCAGGTAGCTGTCATTGCAGTCGTTCGTGCGGAGACAGTGCCCTACATTGGCAGCCTTCATGTAGGCTGAGGTTTCGATGTTATTGTCCCGGTAGTTAGAAAGGGCGCAAATGAAGGGAACGTGGTTGTTTCTGCTTCTCTATATCATGGAGTGTAGCCGGACTTCACTTCGAGGGCATTCTTGAGGCGTAGGAGGACGGCTTTTCGGTGGTCTTCAAGGTACTCTCGAAGTATTGGCAGTAAGTGATGGGATTGGCCGTTTCACTAAAGACCTCTTTGATGCATTCCATGAAGAAGTTCGCACACCTGAGGGTGGATGGATGCATTGCGGCCCCATCAGTCTGTTGATACATCATGCCCCATTGAGCTCCTGAAGGGGACCTCTTTGGTGTCTCCTTTGGGATATTGACGAGAGGGCTGTTGTCAACACTGTACACGTTCTTGGGGTATGTATAGGACAGTTCTGTCAACAGGCAGCTACACAAACAGTGAGTCGACATCTAAGGAAGCTCTGGTAACATCGGAACTGTTACTGTGAATAAGTTCTAGGAATTCTGTTGAGGTGGTGTTGCAGTGGGAGGGCATGAACGACATCAGGATATCCGCCACCTTTTTCACAGATAGATGGGCCACTAATAAGATGGAATGTATTCCCCTCCTTATGGCTTTTCACATTTCCATGTAAGTAATCAATTTTAAAGTACGAGACGAGATAGAATATAAGATCATGAGGAATCTTGAAGATAATATCAGTCGGTACTCCGGCAAACAAACTGAAGTGATCCCATATACATCATTCTACAAAATGAGATAACTGTTTAAGATCTTGAGGAATCCTGTAGATGATATCAAGGATTGAGCTAACTGTCTGACTGATGCTGTCATTGTTCGGCAGGACAGCTTCATACTCCCGAAAATGGTGGGGGACTTTTCCCTGGGCTATTTATATGGGAGTGCAAAGACTTATATGGCGGAGA
The DNA here is from genome assembly GCF_040412425.1 of Macrobrachium rosenbergii. Classification (NCBI taxonomy): domain Eukaryota; kingdom Metazoa; phylum Arthropoda; class Malacostraca; order Decapoda; family Palaemonidae; genus Macrobrachium; species Macrobrachium rosenbergii. The sequence continues at coordinate 57,322,767 of NC_089796.1, forward strand.
TTACGTAAGAGAAGAGAAGAGAGAGAGAGAGAGAGAGAGAGAGAGAGAGAGAGAGAGAGAGAGAGAGAGAGAGAGCAGTATTTCCAATCCATCCTGATCATCAGCGTCTGCCAAACGGTTTGTCATTCCCACTAATGGTAATTCTTATACCTTCAGGTAACTCATGAATTTCTTCTCACAGAGTTTGCATATATACCCGTTGTATTGAATAAAAATATTGTAAATGACCGGACCTTTACTTTTCAAATAGCATGCTGATGATAAAACGTCTGTTATGAACTGTCAAGCTGCTATGAACTTAAAACGTCACTAGGAGTGTATAATGGTGATTCTGAATATATCTTACTGGGTTTGGAATCATCCTAATATACTGTGCGAACGTTTTTTTTTCCTTTATAGTCCACTGACTCTGTAATGCCTATTCCGTGCACTAACTACATTTAGCATTATAATAAAGATATATTACAGAAAGAAACCTCTGTATTTTACTCTTGACTGATTACTGCGCGCCAACCTTCTTTTGCTAGAAATTGTGGGTAGTAATTTTACAGAGGGTAAACAGACTCGTGCCATAAATTCGATACCTTCTGGGATAGTTCTACGTCTCCCATTCTGCTTCTCTTATATAACAGAATTACAGCCTCTCTCTCTCTCTCTCTCTCTCTCTCTCTCTCTTTGTGTGTGTGTGTGTGTTGCCTTGCCTTTCTTTTAGGCTTAGACGAGTTTTAAGGATTTCTGATCACGCTACCGTACCCCATGTTTCCTCAGCATGGATGGCAGTATCTTTTCTTACGGGGCTCTCTTTATGCCTCGTTTCGCCCGTCACTTGTGGTTGGAGTCATGGCACCAAAGTCAATTTGAGGGGTGGAAGGATCGATCGAAGGTTCAGAGGTCAGGTGGCTGAGTTTTTGCCATATCTGATTTTGTGGAAAGATTTTCAAACCATTACTTCGTTATTCTTGAAGCTGTTGATGACCATTACCCTTGCGACACCAATTTACGTGGTTAATCTATTACTACTGTTATGTATCGTCTACATCTTGTCAATATCATAAGCGTCGTCTTTTTTATTTTATAATTTTTTCTTTATTCTTATTAGCTGCTCGTGTGAGAAAGAGCCCGTGCTGGATTAGTACAACTTGATGAAAAGAATTTTTTTCTCTCGTTTTATGCAAAGAAAACTAATTTGTCAATACGTGTTCGTTTTCTGCCAAGCTGTAGTCAAGTCAGTTTTGGCAATAATGTTCCCTGTTGGGTATCTTGAACGACGAGGTTTTAGAACGAGCATAATTCTGCTTTGCTGAGTGCAAGGTTCTTGCACTTTACCGGAACTCACCTTATTTCTAAACAAAGGGCATTAAGCTTATGATCATATTACTGTCTCTTCGGTCTTATATAAATTTATCTGTTTATCAATGGTAGCAGTTGATTTTCACATTTTTATATAACAGTTTTACAATTAAGGGCTATGAGAGTATTAATGAAAATGTATAATAATTAGGAATGTTATCAGGTGGGAACATTTTGATCACTTGTATCCTTATGACAGGTTATGCTATTAACAAATGTCCCTCCGGTCTTGATGACCATGACACTTGTGACTTCAGCTTTGTAACACTAAATCGGTCAGTCAAACTTAGATCACACTTCCAGAAGCAGTGAGGATCTGCTGTGGTTTATTCGTGAAAAAAATTATTTGTTTTTATTTCTTTTGTTGGTTAACTTTTCCACTGGAGAGGTGTTGTCATGGCGCCCATGAATAATGTAGGCCATGGGATGTTGGTAGTTATATGCCAACATGTTATTCTGTATATACCGTATGTATACAGTATATTATATATGTACTTATGTATACATATGTTTCAGAGGCTGCAGTGCTACCTGAATATATATAAATTATACATATATATATATGTGTGTGTGTGTGTATTATACATATATATATATATATATATGTGTGTGTGTGTGTGTGTGTGTATTATACACACATACACACACACACACACACACATATATATATATATATATATATATATATATATATATATATATATATATATATATATGTATGTATGTATGTATATGTATATGTTAACGTGATTGGTATTTTGCCTGATCTCTGTCATTGATTTGTTTTCACTTTCTCGTCTTCAACATTCTTTTTTTGTTGAAGTTTTGTCAACATAGTGACCTATTTGTTTGTTTCATATGATTGTCACTATTATGGAAGTACTAAATAATAACTCAGATTCACGTTTTGTAAAAATCCTTTTGTAAAACTATGTAGTGATTAGCTAGAAATGAAAATGGTTAAATCGGGCTTCCTGTTGACTGATCTTAAGCCTGTGTATATCACGTGATTGTGTCTGACAGTCTGTTATTTTAATTGTGATGAATCTGTTGCGGTCAGGAACATGGTACGGCCATTTTATTGGAAACATTTTATTTAGAAACACTACGACACCTTTATAACTATAGCACAAGGATTTTAAACCAAAAAATTGAGTTAGATACACGACGCGGTTTTATACCAAAATTTTGGATTCTCGCTTTTAGTCATGGCGCAGTTTACTTACTTTTTATTCGTTTTATTTGTGTGTTCAGATATCACCATAGCACCAAAAGAACGCCAGCGAGATTTAAATAGAGAAAAGTCATAAAACAATTTAAACTGTTGAATAGTATTAACTTAGATGGAAAATTTAATGATTAAATGGTCAGCTCAAAAGTTCATCGTTCCCTCACATTCTGCTGCAAAACATAATCGTGCCATCAAGACGTAAAATTTAAGTGAATAATATCTTGATACCTTCACAAAGCTTGAGTCTTTTTCCAATAAAATAAGTTTCAGTAATTTAGCAGCCTTTATTTCGAGAACCGGGTTCTAAAACTAACTCAATGACGAGGCGTATCACTGAGGTTACTACAGTGATTCTTGCCAATCATCGGTAGGTTTTTTCTGAAAAATAAGCCCTTTTACCCGCGCTGAAGTACTTGAAAACCTATGATCTGTCAAAATTAGCCTCCGAAGGGGGTTAATGCCGTCAGTACACCTCATGCAGTGCGCTGTAGGCATTATTTAAGGTCTCTTTGCAGCGTTCCTTCGGCCCCTAGCTGCAACTCCTTTCATTTCGTTTACTGTACCTCCGTTCATATTCTCTGTCTTCCATCTTACTTTCCACCCTCTCCTAACAATTGACTCATAGTGCAACTAGCGAGGTTTTCCTCCTGTTACACCTTTCAACCCTTTTTACTGTCAATTTCCATTTCGGCGCTGAATGACCTCATTGGTCCCAGAACTTGGCCTTTGGCCTAAATTTTCTGTTCTATTCTTCTATTCTATCAGAATTAGCAAACACAGCAAATTGGTTTTAGTAATCCATCAAGATAAAATCCCTTTTTTGTTTTGTCATTTTATAAAATATGAAACTGACGCTTTTATAGTTACGTTTATGTGAAGTGTTATTTTGTAAGAACGGACACCATGATGACTTCTTTTCTGTATTCCATCACGTAACTTTAGTTAATTATTTTTTTTCAAAAGATACTTTGTAAACAACAAATATATTTCAGTTCTGCGCTTCTTTCATTTAATATTTTGATGACCCTGTTATGAACTCGTTTTCCAGACCATGAGACCACCCGCGCTTAATTGATAGTTAAAAGGTCAGGTTCTGTTACTCTATGGCAGCCCTTAGTAATATTAGACCAGCAGTTTTCAAAGAACCATTTCATTACTTTTCGAAGAGTACGTTATTTTTATTGGCCATGCGTGGTAGGCTGTCGTAGTTATGCACAACTTTCCATTGATTTATTTATTGACTCTCACCAACATTATTTCCCCGAAAAGGAATATTCGAATTGTGAATTGTGACGTTCTTTAGTTTTCAGCTGGCGATTTGATGTGAATAATTTCGTCTGAAGTTTTCTTCTTCTCATTAAATTTGTTTGTGACTTTTGGAGCATATGATTACAAAGAAAAGTACATTTTTTTTAACAAAAAGCCGGAAAGGAGTTTAGTAACGAGAGATACTTGGATTCCTTTGGTAAAAACTAGTGGGTTTTTCACTCCGCTAAATTCTTTGACTGAATATTCTCTTCTGATACGTTTAATTTGGCATTTTGATTGTTTGCCCTTTTGTTTATTATCAGTTTGTTCATGCCTGGCCTTATAAGCACTTTCGAAGGTTGAGAAAAACAGGTTTATAATTCGGTGTTTCTATGGATCCGACCCCTACGGTGAAGAGAAGATACAGAAGAAAGAGGGGAGATGAGTTGGAAATAAGCACGATGAGAAAGACAAACAAAGAGCTTCGTGAAGGATGGAAGGTTCTAAGGGTTGACAACAAGGCAACGAAAGCTGGAAGAGAAAAACAGAATTCTCTCTCTCTCTCTCTCTCTCTCTCTCTCTCTCTCTCTCTATATATATATATATATATATATATATATATATATATATATATATATATATATATATATATATATATATATATATATACGCCCACGAAATTTGTTGCTATATGATAATCGTTGTTTCCTAGTAACCAAGAGTCCGTAAGGTATCCTCTTTTATTTTTCTGTCACCTTTTGTTGTTGAATAAATTCCGTCCAAAGGTAAGAAGGTGGTGGAGTAGGCGGGTACAATTAACCAAATTGCAACCTGGACACCTGTCTCCTGGGCGAATTTTCCCCTTTAACTCGTCCGAGGTAATGAGGATCATTTTAGGATTAGAGACATATTAAGAGAGCTCAGTCCCCAGGTATTATGGGACTTGCTTGGTTCAAGCACAACGAAGTACAACAACAATATTTACTGTTATCTCATGAAGTGTCGCTGTATAGTTTCACACACAAGCACACACTACATTTACGAATTTTTACTCTATTTAACGATGTTTGTATTCCTGGGGCTTCCGATAAAATGAGCTATATATATATATATATATATATATATATATATATATATATATATATATATATATATATATATATATATATATATATATATATATATATATATATATATATATATATATATATATATATATATATAAAACCTTTGTTATCGTATAACTCGTTCTTTGTGGTTTACTCTAGTTCTGATGACCTGTAATAACACCGGGTAATCACTATTTGTAGCCTTTATGGTAATTGCGTTTCGTAACATTGCGTTTATCGGCACATGACTTCGTTTTGTTCCTCCGTACCATATGGATCGCCCGGCCTTACCAGCTGACTGATATGGGCGTTGCGTGTATAGGTCAAACGCTCTCTCTCTCTCTCTCTCTCTCTCTCTCTCTCTCTCTCTCTCTCTCTCTCTCTCTCTCTCTCTCTTGTATTTATTGTCATTATTACTGGTGATTTTAGGATACACCAGACGTAGCCAGGTTATTTATCTTATCCAGAGAATCTGAATGGGAAAGAATTGTTTGCTGAAGCTCCCTCTCTCTGTCTCTTTCACCTACACATACACAACGCTCTCTTTTTCACCGATAAAAGCTATCTGTTTATCCAAGTGTCCTTTGACGCTTCCGTTGTTAGAGGTAATTTTGATGATGTGTGTGTAGGCGCAATTGTGCAAGCTTGGTCATGCCATAAACTGATTGGCATCAGCGTGATACATGAGATGTCGAAGAATATCATTTCATAAAATGTACGGATTGTTCTTAAGCAAAGTCTGAGATTAATAACGGTAACAATACAACAGTGTGAAGATTTATGTGACCTGAAGAGGCTCAGATGTCATTTTGTTTGTATTTTTTCATTATATTCTAATTATTATTAATATTGTTTTTGATGTTTGTATGAATCTGATTAATTCCCATTTGTTTTTATTTGTTAATGTAGCAGAGGCATTCCAGACATTTCTTTTTATAACTTTTTGGTCGCCATCCAATGGTATCTGTTTCTGTGGGAAGGTCGGGTAGCACGTAATGTGTTGATCACCAACCTTATTCCTGTAGTAGAGGTATTTAGTGACTCCTGGGGATTATATCGCATACCTGCAGAGGGGGAATAAGGGCGACAGACAAAGAGATGCCGAAAAAGTAATAGTTATTTGTGGCAAAAGAAAAAATAGACGGAAGTGTGCATCGAGAACAGAGGGATCTAAAGAAGATATCAAAGAGAATGGACGTTGGAAGTCGAGTTAATCTAAACGCTTTTTTAAAGGAAGTAAAAGGGAAGAGACTCGGTGAGATGGAAGGAGGAAGGTGACCGAGGAGAGGGAGGGAGGGAGGAAGGAGAGACGGTCGATGGAAATGGACCTAATGAATGACGCAACAATGAAGCAGCGGCCATTAATTTCTTTCTGGAAATGAAAGGGAAACAGGTCTTAGGCATATAAGCGTCACTGGGAACAGCAATCGCGCGGAGTAGTCGACGAACTGATTCTAAATATAGGCGGGATATGTACCGCTCTTGGGTGTATGGGTTTGCTGCATGGGGATTATGTCATTACACCTAAACGGTGACCAAACGAATTAAGGGTCGGTGGGCTCGTGCGTTTCATGTTACATTTTCGGAGTCGTTTCCGGTCACATTTCTTGGTCACTGGGTTTTTAATCCGCCAAGTCGTTATAGTGAGAGTCGTCGACTGGGAGAACAGAGTCCATCTAAGGGTCCGCGGTCTACCCCCCCTTTCTGTTTGTAATGTAATGCCTACAGCGTATAACAGCCAGTTTAGTTTACGTTTTCTTATTTATGGTTGCAGTGGATTCTTAATATTAGTAATTTTGTGACCGAAATTCTCCAAAACTTAAATGCACTAATGCAGTTATGACCAAGTTCTAAGGGAATCTTTCCAACCCCCCCCCCCGTACCAGATCCAGCAATCGCTTAATGAAAGATGGCGAAAATGCAGTCTGACTTTAGGGGGAGTCACAAAACCGGAACTCGAAAGATGGAACGCTGTGGGATTTTTTGTTGCCTTTGAAACCTGAGCTTTGTTTCTGAGCAACATTTATAAATAGGGATATACTTGTAACTGCGGGCTTTTATTGCCAATTTATTTACTTTTGTTGTTAGATTTGATTCTCTAAATGAATTCATTTGATAATTAGTGTTCTCTCCCTCTCTCTCTCATATACAGTATATATATATATATATATATATATATATATATATATATATATATATATATATATATATATTATATATATATATATATATATATATATATATATTAAATTTGGACTTTCTTGTAAACAATTTTTTTCGTTGATATTGCTTTAGTGGCATCACTATATTTCTTTCAAGAATCTTCATATCTTCGGAGTTTTTTTTCCGATTCTCATCTTTTAGTTTCTGGTGGAGAATATGCACACTTCTTTCATCTATTGATTGTTTTCCATGACGGAAAATTAATATATATATATATATATACATAGATATATTATATATATATATATATATATATATATATATATATATATATATATATATATTACACTCGTATTGTATACATTTGAGTGTTTTGTATTTGACTAATTATAATAATCTACAGTAGAGGTTTCTGAAAAGCACTTAAAATATGTTTATATTCTGTGAATTTTATTAACGTTTCAAAGAACCGGTATATTTTCATCCAATTCTTAGTTCACATTCATCCGAACTTCCTTCTGTCTCCAGTGTTTCATCTGCAGAATTATCGATTCGACTCTCTCTCTCTCTCTCTCTCTCTCTCTCTCTCTCTCTCTCTCTCTCCGTGTTGACATCGTCCAGTGGAGAATGATATTGCTCTTCGAAGAAGAACCTCACCTGTAGTCATTATGGGAAGACGATACGTCTGGGATTTAACCTGCACGCGTCCCGGTCTGCCGATATTTTTCTTGACTATGAGTAAACGGTATTCCACGTATTTCAGGGTTTTTCTTTTATATTCTTGCAGTGTATATTTTTCTCCAAATATCGTTTTTAGGAAGCTTTGGGAAATATTTGGTGAATAAAATTAGGTATTTGCATTTTTTCAGGAATTGTCCTATTACATTAATTTTGCTTCCTTTTACTGCGTTCTTTTAGTGTATGAAAGCAAGTACCAGTCTGTCTGTCTTTGAAAAGTAATACTGGCAAGTATACAACAAATGAATAAGATTTCTATTTAGGGAAACAATAAAAAATGAACAATAGGTTTTTTACGAAGACCCGATAATTAAGCAAACATAACCAATAGATTTTGTATGATGAACGTTGAGGCTTATCGGAAAATGTCTAGGTAATTAAGCAAACAAGAAAGGAGCAATAGATTTTTCGTGATGAAGAATGGTGCGACTTCTTTGAAATGTCTAGAGAAATAAGCAAAGGAGAATGAAAAATGATGAAGAACGGTGAGGTTTACTTGAAATATCTAGATAAGTAAGCAAACAAGAAAGGAACAATGAATTTCTTATGATGAAGAATGGTGAAACTTAGGTATATAAGCAAACATGAAGGGAACCTGATGAAGAACGTTTTGTCTTGTTTGGTATGTCTGGATAATAAGAAAACAAAACACAAAACTACACTTTTTCGTGATGAAGAACGGTGAAACGTATTTGAAATGTTTAGATGAATAAGCAAACTAGAAAGGAACACTGGATTTTTTTGTGAAGAATAGTGAAACTTGAAATGTCTAGATGGATGTTGAAATGTCTAGATGGATGTTAAAATGTCTAGATGGATAAACAAAAAACAAAGGAACATGAACGGTGAGTCTGACTTGAAATGCGCAAATAAATAAGCAAACAGAAAATTTTAAAAATAGTTTTTTTTTTTTTATTGGAACTGTAAGATTTCATTCAGATGTCAAGATAAATAAGCAAATAAGAAAGGAACAATAATGATTTTTTTATGACGAAAAACGGAGACAATTGATTTGAAATTTCATAAAATTTTTCTAAGACTCATGTTCGTGGGATCCTTTTTTCTTCTTATACTTTCTTCTTACTTAATATATATATATATATATATATATATATATATATATATATATATATATATATATATATATATATATATATATATATATATATATATATATATATATATATATATATAGTGTAATAGTAATAACATTTGAATAATTAAAGGTAAGTCTAATTCAATATTTTGGTGTTTATTCAGAGGCTTAATTCTTCTTGCTGTTTCAAAGTAGTAATTTCTCAATTGGAGAGATATTCACATTAACCGAGCTAACTGAAGTGAAAGATTTGGCTTAAGCCTGTGTCAGTCAGAAAGTGTGAAATAAGGATTATTTAATTATGTAATAGACTTTGTCTAGAAAATGAAACGAGAGAGACTGTACTAAGGTCCTGTTTTGTTTTATCATTCAACCATGTGTTTGGGATACTTCCCATAATTTAATGGTTTAGATACGGAGAAATATACATTGTAAGCCTTTATCTTTTGAGAGAAATATTTAATATATGTATTTGCCAAGTGAACTCGGGAATTATTGCACAGATAGTAAGTGTGTCTATAGTAATTATTAAGACGACATTTTTTGTATTTTATTATTTATTGTTTTATTACTGTTATCAGTGGACTGTTTCTTACATCTTTATTAACTAAAAATATTTGTATTTTTTACTTCAGGCTGTATTGTGTAAGTAAATGTGTTGTATTTCTCTACTTTTCCCAGGTTGGTATTTTGGATATTGATATCTGTGGCCCATCTCAACCTAGAGTTTTAGGGGCACTAGAAGAGAAAGTACACTCATCAGGAACTGGTTGGTCACCCATTGTAAGTATTGTTCGATTTCAGATCTGATTATCTGTTTGTACATTAATATGTTTCAGAGCATTTTGGTAGTCATTGGTGTGGCTGGATTTCTTTATGTTTAGACATAACTATTGATGGAAGCTTAAAGGATTAGTAAATAAATTGCAATATTTCATCGAGGGGTGATTATAAGTAAAGTTTTAGCAAATTAATTTTAGTTTAAGCTAGCTTTAGGACACTATGTGCCCTAGCTCTAAGCTACCCTTCAGGAAGCTGTGCTCTAAGAAATCCAACCAGTGGTTTGATTGCTGAGATTTGTACTGACTTACACCACATTGGTATAGAATTTTTAGATTCCTTGAAGAATTTAGAATCACCAGTGTTAAAATGCCAGAATATTATGTGATGCTGATGAGGAAATTTTCATTAGTAGACCACTGTAGATGCATTCCAGGTTTAAAACTAAATGTTCAAAGAGATGATGCACCTCACATTTTGAAAGAATTTAGAATACAATAAGGAATCAATGTTAGTTTTTACTCATTGTCAAAATTCAATGCAAGTTCAGATCTGAACTTTTTTCCCCATTTTAATCAAAGTAGAGGATGTATGGAACAATTAATGGGAGCTAGAGAATCAGAAAATGAAGGGAGAATCAAATTCTTTGCATCCTGGGAAATATTTGATATGACAAAACCATTTATAGATTAAGATTGACCACACTAGGGTAGAAAATTCTGTTTTCTTTTAAGGGCCTTCAACCCTTTAGTGACAGTTGTTGGGTGCTACTGATTGTTAAGCATTTGATCATTGAATGTCAAAGTTTAGTTTATGAGTAAGAGGCGCTTATTCAGTTGCTGGACTAGTAATGGTGAATACTTGCTTTCAAAACTTTTATGAGGTAGTTATAATGAATGAAATAAAACAATATATTCTTCAACACTGTGGTTTTAAGTACTTTACCTTCAAGTGTATTGTTTCTCTTGTTGAGGGACTCATCTGTTTATTATTTTTTTTATATTTTATCTTTTTTTTTTTTTTTAGTCATCATATATATGATAGTCATGCAAGCTAGTGGCATCAGTGACCCCTTAAGTTATATACGTTGCCAAAAAACTCAGTTGGTAATTAATTAATTAAATGATAAAAATATTGTTGGTCAAGTGATTTATAGAAAGTATATTTTATCATTTCTCTTCCATTTCAAAGCTGTTTACATCAGCTTGAAAAATAGATAATTAAGGTTTCCATGCCCCACATAATATCACCTTTACCATGATACCAACCTTCTTTTCTTTTCAGTACGTTGGTGAAAATTTGGCTGTGATGTCAATAGGATTCCTTTTGAATAGTAAGGATGATGCAGTCATCTGGAGAGGGCCCAAAAAGAATGGTAACGACATCCAATTTTAGCTTAATTGGAAGATAATGTATAAAAACTGAAATGAAGAATTTAGGCTTACACTGTGTCTCAGTAGTTTGCAAGTTATGCTTCATTTTCAGTTTATGTTATATCGTCTCTCTATGCATAACATTAAAAAGTAATACTAGATATTTCTTAACATATTTACCTCTTATTCACTGAATCTTCTTGCAGCACTAAATGACTCATGCGCTCCTGTTTTTTAGTTAATGATATTTTTTTGTTGATTGGATATATGGTATTTTTTATTATAGTATCAGCTGAACATTATTGTTCCAAATGGTTATTTTTATTATTAAAATTCAGCTATTGATCCTCTCTTCCGTGGTCTGATTATAATGCATATTAATTATTTATTCTTTCAGAATTGGCAAAAATGAGAATTGTCAAATTTATTTTGATGGATTTTTATCGCTGTACTTACATTAGCTGCAGTAAATATTAAAACTGTAGCATGATTCTTTCAGAATGGAAAGCTCTCATTAGACATATTTGCAGGTATGATCAAACAGTTCCTACGTGATGTTGATTGGGGTACTTTAGATTATATGGTTATTGACACACCTCCTGGCACAAGTGATGAACATTTAAGCATTGTTCAGTATTTATCAGCTGCCCCTCCAGTAGCTGCTATTATTGTTACAACACCACAGGTATGTCTGAAAAGTGTTATACTGTATGTTGTAGGCAAAAGCTGCAGTGTCCTGAAAAGAGGTAAGCTTATACAGGTATTTTGATGGGACTAATTGATCATTACTCCATTAAAATTGAAATTTCTTAATGTTTAAGATGCTACTGAGAAAAGGCCAAAGTAAATTTGAACTAGATACTGTAATTGCTTGTTTTGATGTACTGTAACTAATTTAACATTTTGTCATGGAAAGGAAACTATAGTGCGTGAAATCTTATTGATTTCTTGATTCCGTCAAATGCATTTCACAGTGGTCACAGTGGTCTATCTTATATTTTCAGAGCTAAAGAAAATAAAATTTTCAGTGTAACCATTCCTTAAATTTCATTTCTTTTTCTTTTTTTTCTAGGAAGTTGCACTTCTGGATGTCCGCAAAGAAATAACATTTTGCAGGAAAGTTAATATACCGATAATTGGTATTGTAGAAAACATGACTGCATTTGTGTGCCCAAAGTGTAAGGTATGTGACATTTAATACAATTATGTTCCTTTAAATGTAATAACAAGTTGCTTTACAGTTGAACTGCATTGGATGTGTGAAAGAATAGTGTAGAATAAACTGATAAGTTTGGAAACCTTATGTTAGGAAAAATTTGTTTTTGTTCACGGGTAATGCCAATCTATTTTTACTACAATGGTTTCACTAGTGATAGATACAGTAGCCATGTTGTTGCTGTTCATGACAAAGCCACAGTGGTCTGTTAAACTGCATGTTTTAATAAATATATATTAATAATATCAGAATTAATTAAAATCTCTGTTAGTTAACTAAGATCATCAAATATAGTTGTGTGATATTTGGTTAATTGTGAAATTCTCCATATAATTTACTGGAACCTATAGCAACACAATGCAGAAGCTTCAGATGATATTGTAGTGCATTTAAAATATCAAAAAAAGACTTTCATGCAATAAATAAACTTCGAAAATGCTGTGTAAATATACTGTATGTAGTACTTAATTAATATAAATTAACACATCAGTCAGTATACAAAGAGCAGTACAGTTCACCTGCAGATCCCAAAATCACTGGATGATAATCACATATGAAGTGGCATTGCACATCCTTCAGGTATACACTTCTGTACTTTAAATCATCTCTGTTTTACTTGTGGTACCTAAAACGGTTAAACATCCTGCAAATTGTTGTTATACTGTATTGTAATTACAGAATAACAAAAAATTATCTCCTTGTTCAGTGTAGACACAAACATTAAAAGCTTGACTATATAGTATGTGTCTGTAATAAAGTTTCTTTCCTCCAACATTTATAAATATATACTTTATAGTTTTCCGTAAAAGAAAACTATTGCGCTGGCTTTGTCTGTCCATCTGCCCTCAGATGGATATACCAAACATACCAAATTGCAGCCCTCTAGCCTCAGTAGTTTTTATTTCATATACAGTTAAAATTAGACATACTGTAATTGTGCATCTGGCAATGATATAGGACAAGCCACCACCAGGCCGTGGTTAAAGATTCATGGGCAGCAGCTCACGCAGCATTATACTGAGACCACTGAAAGATAGATCTGTTTCTGGTGGCCTTGATTATACGCTGTACAGAAAACTTGATTGCGCTGAAGAAACTTTGGCACATTTTTTACTTGTTTTATATAATGTTCTGTATTTCTTGCAAATATTACACTGCTTGATTAGTTCATTTATATTAATCAGTATACTGCATACAGCACTTTTGCACAGCACTATCCAAGTGAATTGTTGAATAAATGTCTTTTCTTTTTTATCTTTTTTTGATAATTTACAGTGGAAGCCTTTTAATGGCAATTTCCAGCATAGTAATAGAGATTTTGGTACTGAGGAGATGGAGCCTGGCATGGAATCCAGCCAAGGCTGCCCCCTCTGAGATTTTTCTCATAGGGGTCCTAAACTGTTGAGTAGCCATGTCCAACAGGAGCTTTTTCCCCTCAAAAGGAAGGACAAGTGTTGCCTATTGCTTAGTAGAATTATCAAACATCGGGATGACAGAGACAAATGGCTTTCAATTCTGCCATTGGCTCTCGTTTCCCATTTACCACAAAATTCTGAAAATATGTGTACACCTGATTGATGTTTTAAAAGTGAAGGGATAGAAGGCTGGGGTTACTCAGAGAGTTGGAGCCCTTACTATCTTTTGAATTGAAGTTTTGTAGCCCAAACAGGCTGTATTATTGCTACCAGTTGGAGCTCCGATGCCAAAACTCCGCCCAGGCAGATTGTGCAGCCATTTTATTCTTTTGTTTAAAGGCTGAGCATCATTACACCGTACATCTAATTCGGTGTCCAGAACTGGCCTGACTTCATCTTTGGAATCATGGATAGTGTCCCTGATATGTTGCCGTTCTGTTGCAAGGTCATCTTTACTACCGCTTATAATTTCCATGCAGAATTCAGCAATTACAACAAACCATACTTCCCTTTCGTGGGGAGGAGGTTTGCGCAATCTGATTGTGCCTCAGCAGTCGTACTTCCTTTTTGGGTGTACTACGACTGCCCAGCAACTAAGGGACAGAAATCTTGGATGAATCAGAAAACCTGAGTGAATTACTATACCCCCCAGAAGATACAGACACTTCAGTCAAGGTTAGGTGGATCTTTATACTTCCCTTTTGGGGGACTAGGATCCCCTTTAGTATCTGATGACTGTCTGGGAGACAGAATTCCTTTTGAGGTATCTCTTCCATTTACGGCTGAAAGCTGTGTCATTGGATCCTTATACTTCCCTTTTTGGGGGCTGGGATCCTCTTTAGTATCTTATAGCTGCATGGGAGATAGATTTCCTTTTGAGGTATCTCTTCTGTGTACAGCTGAAAGTTGTGTCCCTGGTCCTTCCAGCTTCAGCAGGGCAGGTTCAGTGACAATATCCAAGTTATGTCTAATAAAAGGGACATCTCCCCCAAGAAATGACTCTTCTCCATCAGAGGGGTTGACCTGGGAGGTACTAGGAACCAGTGCTTTCAGGTTGTGGCCCAAACATGAGTCCCATTCAGAAATGGAGGGAAATATACTCTGCCAGAATTATTGCCCAGAAGATGTACTATAGTCTCCCCCTTCCGTACCCTTACTGAAACCTAGGACCCAATGAGGCACTAATAGCAGGCTGTTTCACTCTTAAAACTTTTTGCCAGGAACATCTTACAAATGTCACATGTGTCTGGCAACCAACCGTATTCCCCTTATTTCTACAAGGGCTATGTTCATGGCAGGTGGTATGGGCCTTGCATAATTGCGGTGCTGATAGTGATATAAAAAACAAGCTCTTATTAGAAACTATTTGGTACTAACTATCTGTAGCACTGTATAGATATTACACTCAGTAATATCTATTTATTCAGTATGGCATTAAAACATTACGCCAAACAATTGGTTTCATATGTTCCAAAATTTGGAAGTTGAACGAGGTTAGCAGCCAGTTTTTGGCTAGCATAGTCTACATGAACGGTCAGCTAATCTACTAGGCTGCTAATATAAATGAAGTAGCCTAAGATAATTACTAAGGTAAGAAGGGCATATATTAATAACCTTCAGGAACTGCACTGTTTGTCAGTTATACGATTTTTGTTGAAGCTGCTATCGGCAAAGTAGTTCTGTGAGGGGAAAACTTTGTATAATTTGATACAAGTTCCCTGATATTTTTGATAACGGGAACATTTTCACAAAGTCCATTCAGTATGGCAATTAAATATTACGCCAAACAATTGGTTTCATTTAATCCAAGATTTGGAAGTCAAATGCGGTTAGAAGCAGGTTTTCGGCTAGCATAGTCTATATGAACGGTCAGCTAGTCTACTAGGCTACTAATCTAAATGAAGCAACCTAGCCTATCTATTAAGTAGCCTAAGATAATTACTAAGGTAAGAAGGGCATACCTTCAAGAGCAGCACTGTTTATTGGCCATACGATTTCTGTTGAAGCCGGTATCAGCGAAGTAGTTCCGTGAAGGGAAAGCTTCGAAAAATTTGGTACAAGTTCCCTGATATTAATGATGATTGGGAACACATTTTCACAAAAACCATTCAGTTTGATAATCAAATACTACAAGCAAACCATTGATTCACGTAACTCAAGATTTGGGCGGTAAATAGTTGACTACAGCTGACGATAGCGGATGTTTTTCCCCGCACATTGTAGCGTAAATTTAGACATGGCCTAGCACTAATTAGCCTAGGTAATTACTAAGGTAATTACCTAGGCAGGTTGACAATAGGAACTGAGAACTGAGGTAATTGCTGTAGATAAGAGAAAGAGCCCTCTTATCTTGAGTCCTATATTCTATCAAGTGTCAACGTGCACTAATACTGGCTGAGACCGACTAAAAGAGAATTCTTTATATTAGTTAGTCTATCTTATGGAGCCTCTAATGGACCATGAGAGTAACTCCTTTGAGGACAAACAGTGGCAGCACTATTAAAAAGTTAAATATAGATGAAGGAGGTCAAACATTATGGTTTAAAAATATCCTAATTTGAGTCACACTATTTTTAAAGTAAAATATATGAAGTCTTTTTGTTTATGAAATCATAGAGGTTTGAGTAGGACATAGTAGTTTTCTGTATGTAACTGACTTGCACTTAAGAAACCGTAAGGTAATGGATTTTGCAAGATAGTGTAATGTTACCAAGTGTTGTTGAAGTTATCCAGACTTTATTGTTGAACACAGAAAATTGAATTGTTGAACACAGAAAATTGAAGATTCAAATTGTTTTGTTTGTGGAGGTGCTAAGAGATGATAATTTTATGGGCACCATTGATATATAAACAATGTAATGTTATCATCTTAGAATTACTGTGATTATTTAGTGATATTTTTGGCTGGATAGTTTGTGTTTGCCTCAGACAGTGCAAAAGCATTGTTTACCTCTCTATGACACAAGGATCTGATCTGCAGAGGAAGTTGTATGTTCGTGAAGTATGGCACTACAGTACTGGGAAAAATTTATTACTAGTAGCAGACATTTAAAAATTTCCTGTGGAATTTAGCCACACTATCTTTTAAATTTCTCACAGTTTTTATCAAAATGTAAGGAAACCCATGCTATCCACTATTAGAGTTGTCTTTTGGAGGGAGGGTGGACCTCTAGATAATAAGTGTGAAGTACAGTGACTACTTTTGAACTCATAACTTCATTTATTCCAAGGGAATCTTCCGCATTTTGCTTGGTTACAAAAAATTGCTTATGGAAAAATAGAATATTCTATTGAGCCATTAAAAACCATCAAGAATTGGCGTATGGTTATCATTCAGATCTATAACATTTTTTAAATGGATTTTTTTAAAAATTACTTACAAAATACTGAAGTTTTTGTTAAGAAAAAAGATGTCCGTTTCATGAAGCAGAATATTAACTGTATCTTTTTTTTTTTTTTTTTGCCTGCGCACACAGTTCTCACTGCCTAATACCAGTTGTCAGCTCTGTTAGGTAACCTTAGTCAATATAGGCTGTCTGTATGTATTGCTGGTGCATTCCTGTTCTTTGCTAAAGTTCATGCATCCATACCTTTTGTGAGGTCTGTCACTATCAGGAAGTTGCCATAAAGTCCTGTCATTTGTTTCAGCCAACTAGTGAGCTAATGCCAAAGGTAGCTGGATTCACTGTATATTATTTTCAGAACATAATGATTATCAAACTTGTTGCTCAAGGTGAACTTATTCTGCCAAGTTGATCCACCATAAGGTGTTTTTACGAAGATGTACCAAGATTTCAAGAAAATGAGGATATTTAGTAAGAATGCTGAGGAAGGACTGGAAAATAGATCAAGTGTCAGTATTTTGTTTCAGCCGGACAGCAGTAAGAATGCCTAAATTATCCAAGAATCTAGGGTTTCAAAATTACAATACTGGCTTCTTCTGGATGCTATAGCTCACTGTTTTGAGTGTAGACATAGTATTACTAGGGATTTATTGGAGAAGAGTGAAGGAGACCCTATCAATCAATTATTGTTTGCTAATGAAACTTTTCAGCTAGGATGGTTATTAAATGGGGCATTGAGGAAGGAATTTATATGTTATTCATATTAGTTATCAGTTATCTAATACATATCCACACATGTGTAGCATATTAAATAAATTAAAATTGTGTCAAACATGAAGCCTAAGTTTACTACACATCCATGCAAGATTTTATAGCTTTAGTATGTATGTTCATAGCAATTAACTGGCAGCACTCATGCAACACTGCTCTCTTAAGGAATTCCTTGCAGCAACCTAACAGTCTCCTTTTCTCCCTGTGTTGGCCCTTGGGGGGTTCATTCCCCCCCTCCCATACTTTAGACTGTTAGGCATCCTTTCCACTTGAGTGTCAAGGGGCAATAAAATTGACCCAGGCCAAGAGTTCTTGTCATGTCACTAAGCTTGATAGAAACTCATACTCTTCAGTTTTCATTTAAAAATTACATAAAGTTTAAATTACAGTATTTGGATTATTTTTAACTGTGTTCAGATAGAAACAATATTTTTTATATAGTTATATATATATATACAGTATTTATATATTTTTATATTTTTTTATTGATGACAAGTTTATGTTATGGTAATTTTCATCATAATGTACTAGTACTTCTTTGTTGTTTACTTTAATGATTCCTTGTTTTAATAGGCTAATTAAGATTTGATTATTTTGATAAAAGGCTGATTTTTCCAGATTTTTGTCTTATAGCATTGGTTACAGGGATTCATATTAGTAATGATGTGGTTATACATCTCTTAATTTATGAATTTTTCTGCAGACTGAAACAGAAATATTTCCACCAACCACTGGAGGAGGACAGCAACTTGCAGCTGACTTTAACCTACCATTGTTGGGAAGGCTACCACTTGATCCAAGGATTGCAAAAGCATGTGACCATGGAGAGAATTTCTTGACTGAAGCACCAGATTCACTAGCAACTGTAGCATACAAAAAAGTAGCACAGCGTAAGCATCTTAGAATTTCTTTCGTTTTCTTGGAAATCCCCTTGTCTCCCCTTTTTAAAAAAGCAAGTCTTTATATGAGCATCAGAAATATTTTCTCTTTACCAATGAGCTGCTTTTATTTAACAAATATTCCTGCAGTCTTTCCTCTTAGGATAGGCTCTTTTTATCTTACTGTCCTGTCAGTAATAGCTTCACTGAAATGGTATACCTCCTCCAAAATCTGCCACTCCACTGTAACTCTCTACCTCCATCAGTTGACCATTACCTCTTTTTATACATTCTGTGCATCCTTTTAAACTCTGTTTAAACTGCATCTAATGCCTTTTATTCATTTTAAACTTTGTTATCCTAGAAATCTCCTGTGATGCCACTTGTTTTGTTACATTTAGTACATAGCACTGAATTCACACTTGCACCTTGCCTACAGCATCCCAATGAGCACTTTGCATCTTTACCAGTAACTATGGGTAAAATTTCAGAAGTTGACACAAAATTATTTGTTCCTTAAATATAAACCTCTTAGTTATACATGAGGTCCCCCCCCCCATGCTCCTCTTACTGGTATGCCGGCAGAGAATGGGAACTGAAGCATTCAGACTGTAATTGGGGTCTGCTCTGCCTGGGTAGGTGTCACCCATTACTAACCATTATTTTACCCCTGGAGGTAGTGATTTTGAGCCATAGCTATGAGATGAAAAGAAAATAATAAATATCTGATAAATAAACAGAAACATTTTTAAGTTTGCATAATTATATATCAAAATAAAGGTAAAAACATTAACATTATGATGGAAATATTGAAACTCAGACTCATACAAAAAAATTATGACTGAATAACAAACACGCACTTCCAGTTGCATTTCTTTACTACTGATAGACATGTTCACAGCATCTTACGCTAACACCAAAAAAAATACTACCCAAATAAGTGTACTTATTCTATTAATTTTACATGGAGTAACATAAAAATATTAAATTATGTATTTGTAACTATTCATAAATAATAGCTTTAAGTAACACAAATTTTTGTCATTCTTCTTGGCAAATTCTCATAAGCAAAACATTTTGTCTATACAACTAAAACCAGATTGACTGCCTGAGTTGCTATGTTGGTATGTTATCCAATCACGTCTCTTTATTTCCCCTATGCAAACATTGAGTGAAAGGCACTAAGTTGGAATTTTTCCACAATTGTGGCAATTCAACTTCTTCAGACAATGGTTTGACCATGGCGTTTTAGGACAAAACGGTTAAGAAACTTTTCAATGATTATTTATTATGTGTAACTGGAATAATGACATACATAGAAATAAAAGGGCTGTATGAATAGAACACATTTGATTTGCATTTATGATACACATTCATGTTTAGAAGAGCATTAATTTTAAACAGAAGAGAAAATTTTATATAAGAAATTTGCAGGAAATTGGCAGGTTTTTAATCCTCCCTTATTAATTTTACACTCTACTTTTTCTGGGGGGGCCAGGGCAACCCTAAAAAAAACTAAAAGAAGGATATTACAGTATTACAGTATACAGTAGTACTACTACTGTATTATAAAGTAGTTTAAGGATACCACTGTGTGATATTATTAGACTTACAGGGCTCACCTGAAGGATTTGTTTATGGATGGAAATTGAAAATGGAACAGTGTAACGCTAAAGAGGTTAGATGGCTAAGTGAGGAGAGACTAAAGGGAATGAATGAAAAGTAATAGGCAGCAAGCAAAGAAACTGAGCAGAAGAAACTTCTAAGAACCTTCAGTACTGTCTGCAGCATGCTGTGCAGGGTACACTTTAAGTGCCTCCCTCCCCCCAATCATGAAGGGGGACTAAAAATGTAATAAAATGTTTTCCAAATGAAGCACTAGATTGGCATCTCAAAAATTGCATGGTATAAAGGCATGAGGATGAACATCAGCAGGAATGTTCCAAAGCTGGAAAACAGTCACTGAGCAGTGCATCTGGAGGATTACTAATTTCCACAAAATAAAAATAGGAAGAGTTGGTCAGATAGATGTTACAAGGAGGAGACTCAAACTAAACAGAAAAGCAGATAAAATAGTACCTATGGAAAAGAGACAAGAAATTCAGAGAGAGAAAGAGAGGATTGACAGCAAGACAAGGGAAAGATCACTAATCAAATGACATGTCTTGGTTCAGTTTGACTTATGAAGGAGACAAAGGATGAAGCACCCAAATATGAGAACAGTATTTGAACAAGGATGATTAAGTTTAATATATAGTTTTAATGACAGGAGTAAAATAAAGTCCTGCGGAATTTTTGCCATTGGATGTGTTAGATCTTTATAGGTTACTATACTTCTATGTGTTAGATTTTTATAGATTACTTAGCATAGTATAAGAAGTATTTGTGCACGTTTTATGCAAACTAAATTAGTTATTAGTAGAATGTTATGTGACTATTCAGTTAATGGTTCAGTTCAAAATCATATTTTTGATAGTGTAGTCGCTTGTTTCGACCTCAAGGAGCTACCCCCAATGGTGTGCCAGCGCTCCATGGTAACTAGACTAGCATCAAAGAAATATCTTTTAGCCTGGTCCTGTAGCCAGGTATTGTGTTGTAATGAAAACACTGTGACTTATGATAGAGTATAATGGACTCAAAGATAAGAGGGCATTTTCCCCATCTTCAGCGAAGCTGAACCCAGTTTTTCCTACGTCAAAAACTGTAAGAAGTTACTCTTGTGCATGTGCATCTGCCATCTTGTTTATGACCAGGGTAGGCAAAAGACCAGCCTCCATTACCCTCTTGTAGCAAAGTAGTGTGCACAACAATTCAGTACTCCTCACAAAAATCGCTTTGATTCCAAAGTTTTTCAGCAGTGAGAATCATGGACACATCTAAACTTGAAAGTTAAGTGCTTATTTTTAAGCTCCAGTTAAAAATTGTTAGTTTAAACTGTGGAACAAGTATTTATTTTGTGTATGGAGGTCGGAAACCAGACTTTGTTTTCCGAGCACAGATCAGTGCTCTCTTACGATCTCTGTTATTAGCAAAAGGCAAAAACTGTTTGAAGATTTGATCATTATATTTAGAAGTTTTAACTAAAGAAATGTTCCATAATTTATTATTAATGTAGATAATCCTTTCAGATAACGATGTCTACAATAGCCTAGGCGGTAGCCTACATGAGATAGTAGCCTAACAAATTCAGTGTGAATAATTTAGACTATAGTACATGTTGTCTGTAGCCTATAACCTAGGATTGCATATCCTAAAGGTAGTAACCTTTTAAGACATTCTTTTATGGTCCTAGGCAGCACCCTAGTTTACACCAAGGACCCTAGGATATGATAAACAGGTTATAGTATTTTTCCCTTTATATAGCCTGTACACTTAAGCATGATCTAAAATAATCCAGGACTAGGCAGTACCTTATATTAGATTAAGTGATAAACTTTTACAAAACATCCCATTATTGGACTAAATCATTAGCCTAGACCATGTAATCTAGACTAGATGAAAATAGTAACCTGTGCCGGATGAGATGGTAGCCTAGCTTTAAGGATACATACTAAGGCAGTTGTGTTTTATATGACCCATACCCTTAATTGTGAATTAAATAATCCAGATTAGGCAGTATCCTAAATTAGAGTAAGTGATAGCCTAGCTATAAGATTACACATTATTGGGTTACTATTTTATATAGTAGCCCAAATAACCTAGGACTGGATACAAACAACAACCTGGGTTAGAGAAAAATAGTAGCCTAACTATATGTTTACATATAGTAAGCATTTAAGTGTGATCCATAAAAATCTGGATTAGGTAATACAGTACCCTATAATAGCCTAAGAAAGAACAAATAAGCCTAGGAGTACATATGAACAGCATTCTAGGATCTATAATACTGGTAAGGTCTTTTGTAGCCTATACCCTTATAGGTGATATAAACCTAGAACAGGCAATAACCTAACCAGATTAAGTAGGAATCCCTTTTTAAAGGAATATCCTGCCGTTAGTTTAGAAACACTGTGGCTGAGTATCAGACAAAAGGGTAGTCTCAGTTAGATAAAACAAAAAATCAGATTATAAGAGGATTAATTTTTGAATAGCTTATATCCTTAGGTTTTAAATAAACCTAGAATAAGAAGCAGCTTATAATAGGTTAAGCAAGAACCCTCTAAGAAATCTTCTGTGCTTAGCTTAACATAGATTATACTAGAAGGATTAACCTAAGCCATATAAAACAGTAACTTGAGTTAGTTAAACAAATTAGTCCATAGAAGATTAGTTTGAATGGCATGACAATTTAGAATTAAAATTTCACATAGCCATTGCCAAAGGACTAACAGTGTAAGTAATAAAGCCATATACAGTGTCAAATTTAACCTAAACCTCAAAGTGTTTAAGTTAACGTAGATATTTTATAAAAGGTATTACATTTACAGTAATCACATTAACCTGTAAGATGTAATATGCTAAATACACAAGGATTTACAAAAGTGCCCCTTATTAAAAACAACTTATACTAATTAGTTGTTAGTTTCTAATAACAACTTGGTTTTTTCACTACAGGGCCGCCATTTCGCAGGGCCCTCAGTTCAAGTGTTCCGTGGCAAATTGCCCTGTTCGTTTTTTGCCAGTGGGTACAGCCCATACCACCTGCCATGAGCATAATCCTTGTTAAAAAAAAAGACAAATTTGCTGGTCGCCAGATATGGGTGAAATTTGTAGTGTGCTCTTGGCAGTAAGTTTTGAGGACGAAATAGCTCATTTTAAGCTGTCACAATGGGCCCTAGGGTTCAGCAAGAGGAAGGAAGGCGGAGATTATATCTTTCCGGCAGAACTCCGGCAGCAAATATTTAACCCCTTCTCAGAAGATCTATATTTGAGCCAAAACCCAGAAATATCAGTCCCCAATACCTCCCAGGTTAACCCTGCGGAGGAAATAGAGGAAGTTCCTCTTCGAGGTGATTTTCTTACAAAAGTTGATATTGCTACCAAAATAACCTTGCTGAGCCCAGAAGGATCGGGGACACAACCTTCAGCTAGCCATGGGAGAAATTCCAGAAGGAATTCAATCCCCCATACAGCTTTTAGAAGCTGATCAGGATCCTTCCCCCAAAAGGGATACAAGGATTCACTAAACCCCAATTGAAATTACTACATTTTCAGAGGGGTATAATAACTCACCAGGACCTCTGCCCCCTGGGTAACAGGCAGTCACAGTTCAGCTGTGGATGCTCAGTCAGATTATGCAAGCTCCCCCAAAAGGGCTACACAGTTTGTGGCATTTGATCAGTTCCATAAGGAAATTATGAGTAATATCAAAAATGCCCCTGCCACAGAACGGCAATATATAATGGACGTATTGCATGATTTCGAACTGATGATACTGATAATCCTTGGCAAGACGCTTCAATGTGTATTTTCTCTCCTGATGATAAGTATCTAAATAATGAGAGAAAAACCATGATCAAAGTTGTGCATGTGGAGTTTAGAGACAGGTCAGCATTCCCTAATACAGAATGGCACCTGATACCATACTTTGCCAGTCCTGGATAAACCTCAAAAGGAAACAGTTCTCTTATATGGGAATACTGCATTGAAAGCCATTGAAGACACACTTTACCAGGTCAATGGAAGGTGGATCTATACTTCTATTCTGAATAAAACCCAACTCGCTCACCAAGTACCCCAAGCCTTCTGTCCCTTCAATTTTAAAATAATTAACCATGTGAAGACAAACTTTCAGAATTATGTAGTAACTAGAAAATGGGAGCTAATGACAAGAACTAAAACCATTTGCCACAGTCCTCCCAGTTACGCAAAATTCCACCAGGGAATGGGCAACACTTCAACTCCCTTTTGAAAGGAAAAAGCTCTCCTTGGATGTGGCTACTTAGCAATTTGGGACCCCTGTGAGAAGAATTCAGATGAGACAGCTTCGTCAGAATTCCGTGCTAGGACTCTTCTC
Source organism: Macrobrachium rosenbergii (assembly GCF_040412425.1). NCBI lineage: Eukaryota > Metazoa > Arthropoda > Malacostraca > Decapoda > Palaemonidae > Macrobrachium > Macrobrachium rosenbergii. Next base: position 57,347,435 of record NC_089796.1, read on the forward strand.
CTCAGTATCTTGACCTCTTCCACCTTGCTAGAAGTTGCCACCAAAAGGCTTCCAGAAAATTCTAGGAAACTTTTTGCTGTTATGGCTAAAAGTTATGAGAACCCTATGGAAAGCACTCTATGACTTTTTAGACTGGCACTTAAAAGCACAAATGGAAACATTGGAAGGCTCCAACAAGTCACTTCCCAATATGACTGCTTTATTACAGTCTAACCCCTTCTGTAAGAACCTGTTTGAGGATTCTGTTGTAACTCAAGTCAATAAGCAAGCATGCCAACAAAGTTGTAGTGTACGCTCTTCAAGGAAAAGGAGAATTCAGAAAACAAAAAACCGAAAATTTCCCTTTACCCAATTCAAAAAAGGCTCACTTTGATCAAAAATCATATAAGCCTGCAGTCACCTACAAAAGTTTTCCTCATAAACAGGTACGTGGTCAGAAGGGACAACCCCTTCAAAAAGACAGCAACAGCCACATCAGCAAGGACATCCTTTTCACAAGGTCCAAAAACCATCTTACAAAGGAAAAGGAAAAGCAATGCCCGAAATGCCTATCAAGGAAAAAGGTAGAAGAAGAGGGGGATACCAACAGGAATTTTTGGTCGGGGGTCGGTTTCAAAGACACCACGGGGAATACAGTCTTCTCCTTTGGGACAGCATTGTTCTCAATGGGCTGGGGTGGAAATGGTCTTATCCCCCCCCTTTTAAAGGGGTTCTTACAACAACCAAACCCCTCCCTGGAAGATTATGTGCAGAAGGCCCTATTAAAAGGTGCCATAGAGAAACATGCGTATATTCACCACCAAGCACATCTCTTCAGTGTACCCAAAAAGAATTCCTCCGAATGAAGAGTGATCCTCGACCTATCAACATTGAACAAGTGCATTGTTTGCCAAAAGTTTCGGATGACTACCGTTGCCCAAGTATGTTCAGTTATTCCAAAAAGGACTTGGACAGTTTCTATAGATCTGAAAAATGCATACTGGCATGTCCCTATCACCTCTCCCTTCCGCCCTTCATAGGATTCCGGATAGGAAAAGATACATACAGGTTCAAAGTCATGTCTTTTGGGCTAAACATTGCCCCAAGAATTTTTACAAAGTTAGCAACAGTAATTGTCTGGGAACTCAGGAAAGAAGGAATACAACTAATAGCTTACCTACACAACTGGTTAATCTGGGGGTCCACAAGAAAAGAGTGTTTGAAAAACCTAAGAGCAGTGGTCAACAGACTCCAGTCAAAAGGTTTTATAATAAATTGGAAAAAATCCTGCCTCACGCCCAGCAGACACTTTCGGTGGCTGGGACTGTGTTGGGATACTCTTCAGGGCCTGTTGTCTCTTCCCATCAAAACTCAGAACAGAATAAGGAAAAACCTCAAAAGGTTCCTAGCACTGCCCAGAGTTTCCAAACCACAGTTAGAAAGCATGATTGGTGTGCTGCACTTTGCATTAGAAATAGATCCAATACTCAAATTGCAATTGAAAAATGTGAACAAATTTTGGCTGTCGCACACAAGAAAAAAGATGCGAGACCGGTCTCACCAAAAGGATCAGAAAATTGGGGAGATACTTCAGCCTGGACCTGGAAGGAATCTCTGGTGAAACAGGTCACCCTGACTCCTCAATCCGTAAGAGTGACAGTACACACAAATGCCTCGTTGACAGGTTGGGGAGGACATTGGAAGGATTGTCAGGTGGCAGGGAGATGGTCAGCTACTCTGAGGAAGTGTCATCTCAATTTCCTGGAACTGATGGCTGTCTTTTTGTCCCTCAAAAAACTCAGACCTCCAGAAGAGACACATATTCAGTTGGTTCTAGACAACACGACTGCAATGTCCTGCATCATGAGATCAGGATCACGTTCACCTCCTCTCAACATGGTAATACTAGCCATCCTTCGGATGGCACAAGTAAAGAAATGGCACCTGTCTGCAATTCACCTCACAGGGTCTTTCAGCATAATAGCAGACTCTTTATCAAGGAAAATGGCAGACTCTTTTCAGACAATAGCCAACATGCTTCCACAACCGGAAGTGGACCTTTCGCCACATACGAGAATCACACACTCCAAGTATGTGTGTCTCCAACCTTAGACAATCAAGTAATAGCAAGAGGTGCCTTCCTACAAGACTGGAACAAGTGGAGGACAATATATCTTTTTCCTCCATTGTTCCGGTTTTCGGCAAACTCCTAAGCTTCATAGGAACAGCTTAGTTACTAGCCCCAAATTGGCCAAACAGTCATTGGTTCCTATCAGTTCAACAACAGGCGAAAAGATCAATTCCACTATTGTCAGCTGTTCTATCCCAGAAAGTTGGAGGGAAAATCGTTTAAGCATCCTCCTTTCTGAGCCTAGACCTTCACATATGAATTTTTAAAATATATACCATGAAAACTACTCGCCCAACATTGCTAGGTAATATAGTGCAAAAATTACGCACATCATCTATCCAGCAATACCAGTCTGTATGGAAGATATGGTTAGATTATATCCATATTGGGAGCCCAGTCGAGATTTCTATAGAAACACTTTTAAATTTTCTGATATATCTCTTTGAAGACAAACGTCTTGCGGTTACAACAATCATGGCATACAAGGCAGCATTAACAGAACCCTTGCTTCATGGATTCGAGATTGACTCTGGCATAGAAGTTGTTACAGGCAGTCCCCAGTTATTGGCGGGGCTTCCGTTCTGATGGTGTGACGATAAGTGAAAATCACCGATAACCGAAAATTGGCGAATATCGGCATTTATTGGCGCCAATAACCGGGCATCAGCACCGATAACCGGAGATCAGCGCCTCTGTTAGGTATGTATTGGTGCCAGTACCCAATTATCAGTGCTGATAAGCGGAAATCAGCGCTGAAAATCGCCAATTTTTGTTGCTAGAGAAGCGCCAAAAAACCGGATTGCCAACAACTGAGCCCTCCAATTACCTGGGACTGCTAACTTCCCTTCTGTGGTCTTTTGCTCTACAAAGACCCGCTCCCAAAAGATTTCCAATTACTTAGTCCCTGAACAAGGTACTTAGACTTCTATGTACCCCTCAATTCAGCAGACCCAGTACAACTGCACCTCACTTGCTACAAAAGCAATCTTCCTGACTGCATTAGCATCAGGAGCCTGTATTAGTGAACTGGGCTCTCTTAGACGGGGACAGTACATCACACAAACTGCTGGTAATCAATTATTATTGTCCCCTGACCCATCATTCCTGGCCAAGAATGAGGATCCTTTGAGAAGGAAATCTCCTGTTCTAATAAGAAAACTCAATTTAGCAGACAAAACATTATACCCAGTTCAAGTACTTAAGGTTTACCTAGAGGTCACGGCAAACATCCCAAGAGGTCCAATTTTCCTACACCCTAGCAAGAATAAACTATACTCTCTTTACAAGGGCTAAGAATGATTTTAGTGTCCCTCATTAAAAAGGCAAACCCACACTCCTTTCTTAGGCCACATGATATTAGGAAAGTAAGTATGTCATTGGCCTTCTTCAGAAATGTCTCTTTCAAAGAAGTCTCCAAAAGTACAGGGTGGGCATCAGAGACAGTATTCTTAAAACAGTTTTTCCATAAGCTTGAACAAATTCATCTACACTGCATGTCAGTAGGTGGTATGGTATGTCCTGACCCCATAGGCTCGACAGCAGAAAACCAGGGGTCGTCCTAACAGGTGAGTATGCTGACTATTGCTGGGGAAGGTGCGACAAGACTGCAACCACACCCAGCATATTTAGTTAACCCTTAAACGCCGAGCCTCTATTTACAAAAATGTCTCCCGTATGCCGGCAGCGTTCGGTGAGTTAGCGCCGAAGCGGAAAAAAAGTTTTTTTCAAAAAATCACAGCACGCTTAGTTTTTAAGATTAAGAGTTCATTTTTGGCTCCTTTTTTTTGTCATTGCCTGAAGTTTAGTATGCAACCATCAGAAATGAAAAAAAATATCATTATCATATATAAATATTGGAATATATGACAGCAAAAAAAAAACTCATATAATTGTATACAAATCGCGCTGGAAGCACAACGGTTAAAGCTAATGAGTTAATTTTTTTTAGTTGTATTGTACACTAAATTGCGATGATTTTGGTATATAACAAATTGTAAAATGATCAAAGCAACACAGAGAAAATATTATCACAAAATGATGCATGAATTCGTAACACGAGGACGTAAAAAATGTTTTTCAAAATTCACCATAAATCGAAATATTGTGCTAGAGACTTCCGTTTGTTGAAAAATGAAGCTAATTGATTGAATATTACTACACTGTAAGTGTTTTAGCTTACAATTGCAGTTTTCGACCATTTCGGTCGAGTTAAAGTTGACTGAAAGTCGAATTTTTTCTATTTATCGTGATTTATATGAAAATATTTCAAAACTGATAAAAGCTACAACCATGAGTTATTTTCTGTTGTATTGTACATGAAATTGCGCACATTTTCATGTATAAAACTTTATGTAACGACTAATATAAAACGGTGCAAATATTACGACAACGAGACGAAAGAATTTCTGAGATGTTCGGCCGAGTTATCAGCGCAGACGTAAGGAAAATGTTTTTAAAAATTCACCATAAATCGAAATATTGTGCTAGAGACTTCCAATTTATTGCAAAATGAAGGTAAACGATTGAATATTACTAGAATGTAAGAGTTTTAGCTTACAATTGCGTTTTTTACCATTTCGGTCGAGTTAAAGTTGACCAAAGGTTGAAATTTTGGCAGTTATCGTGATTTATGTGAAAATATTTCAAAACTGATAAAAAAGCTACAACCATGAGCTATCTTCTGTTGTATTCTAAATGAAATTGCACACATTTTCATATATAAAAGTTTATGTAACGACTAATGTAAACGATGCAAACATTACGACAACATGACGAAAGAATTTCTGAGATGTTAGGCCGAGTTACATACACGCAGACGTAAGGAAAAGTTTTTTTTCAGAAATTCACCATAAATCGAAATATTGTGCTAGAGACTTTCAGTTTGTTGCAAAATGAAGGTACATGATTGAATATTACTAGAATGTAAGAGTTTTAGCTTATAATTGTGTTTTTGACCATTTCGGTTGAGTTAAAGTTGACCAAGCTTGAAATTTTGGCAGTTATTGTGATTTATATGAAAATATTTCAAAACTGATAAAAGCTACAACCATGAGTTATTTTGTGTTGTATTCTACATGAAATTGCACACATTTCCATATATAAAACTTTATGTAACGACTAATATAAAACAGTGCAAACATTACGACAACGTGATGAAAGAATTTCTGGCGTGGATGTAAGGAAAAAGTTTTTTTCAAAAATTCACCATAAATTAAAATATTGTGCTAGAGACTTCCAATTGGTTGCAAAATGAAGGTAAATGATTGAATATTACTAGAATGTAAGAGTTTTAGCGTACAATTGCGTTTTTTTACCATTTTGGTCGAGTCAAATTTGACTGAAGGTTGAAATTTTGGCAGTTATTGTGATTTATATGAAAATATTTCAAAACTGATAAAAGCTACAACCATGAGTTATTTTCTGTTGTATTGTACATGAAATTGCGCACATTTTCATATATAAAACTTTATGTAACGGCTAATATAGAACAGTGCAAAAATTACGACAAAATGACGAAAAATTTCTGAAATTTTTCGAAGCCGAGTTACAAGGCGTAAGAAAAAGTTTTTTCAAAAATTTACCATAAATCGAAATATTGTGCTAGAGACTTCCAATTTGTTGCAAAATGAAGGTACATGATTGAATATTACTAGAATGTAAGAGTTTTATCTTACAATTGCATTTTTCGACCATTTCAGTCGAGTCAAAGTTGACCGAAGGTTGAAATTTTTTGTAGTCGACGTACGGTACGTCCACTTGGCACCCAACAGACAATTTTAGTCGACGTATGATACGTCCAGTAGGCGTTTAAGGGTTAAGTCACTACAGAACTTCACCCTAAAAACACAAGTTCTTGTTTAATTTCTCGTCTCATGTTACCAAAACCTCAAAAGGTTTTTTAAAATAAGGAATGGGGCTTGAAACTTGTGGCTTGACCTCGGACCAGAAGTGTTTTATGTCTTTTGGGGAGTTTTTGGGGTTAAAATTTTGAGAGCTTAAGCCTTTTGTCACCTGTCAATTTCTTTTGTAAAGCTCCTTGAGGACAAAACAAGCGACTATGCTGTCAAAAAACAAATTTTGACATAGGAAAAACCTATTTTTGGTAGTAGCTGTTGAGTCCTCAAAACCCTTCCACTTCCCTGACAAAAAGGCTTGGGATTTGGGCAAGGGACCATCCTACATTGACCAGCAGAGAGTAATGGAGGATGGTCTTTTGCCTGCCCCGGTCGTAAAGAAGATGGCAGACACGTATGCACAATAGTCACTTTTTGCAGTTTTTGACTTAGGAAAAACTGGAAAAACTGGGTTCAGCTTCACTGAAGCTAAGGGAAAAGGCCCTCTTATCTTTGAGTCCATAATACTCTATACGTATCATAGTGTTTTCATTACAACACAATACTGTACACAGCTGCAAGACCAGGCTAAAAGATATTTCTTTGATTCTAGTCTAGTCACCATGGAGCGCTGGCACACCATGGGGGGTAACTCCTTGAGGACTCAACAGCGACTACCAAAAATAGGTTTTTCCTACGTCAAAACCTGTTTTTTATTGTAATGTGTTAATTGTTTATAGTATGTATATGGATTGCACAATATTCACTTTTTAAATTCCTTTACTAAGTTGCTTCTTTATTTTTCAGGTATTGTGGAATTCTGTCATGGCCAGTCATAGCAGCAGCATGACTTTTTAGGCTGATAAGTCTCAGAAATATATTTTTTGTTGGTATATATTTTTTCTAAAACATTTACATAATTTTGGGTGATGTGATGAAAGAAATTCATCTAGAAATGAATGAGTAGGTATGCAAGTCTTCTTCAGTTCCTCTTTAAGGTAAAGTAGTTTTCATCAACAACAATAGGTTTGTCATGTTCGCAGTTAGCACCACTGAATTTTTCAGTTTGCACATCATTGTAGTGAAGGGGGATCTACAGTGAGATGTTTAAAATCCCTGTCTCCTGATTTTTTAAAATTGGGTATATGGTCCTGCATTTATTTTACATGGTACTTTCCTATTTCTGACAGTTAATAGTATCTAGGCAGACTTCTACTTAGATTACTTCCAAGAAAGTTTAACATTTTCAGTATAACATTGTGATGTGTTTGGCAGCATTTTTTTTTTTTTTTTTTTTTTTTTTAAGAATTGCCAGCAGCCTGGTAACACTTTATCATTACTTTGCTCTTGGTAGTCACACAATTCTGTGACTGAAAGACTAGCCAGTAGCTTGGTAACACTTTACCATTGCTCTGCTTAGCTCTTGGTACTTACACAATTCTGTGAACAAGTCTAGCTGCTAATCGATATGTTTGACCAGCAAAAAGATGTTTAGGGATACAAGATGTAAAATATTGGGTTGTTCTGTCATTTTAAATTTTAATTAATAATTACTGTAGTTGTTTTAAGAATATTTGATTTGATTTATGTGATTGTAAAGTGAACAAGTCATTGCCTTTCATAGCCTTTCACTGGTTTAAAGTGGGGGCCATTTATGTACTTGAATAGTAAAAACATTCTGCCTTCCTAGAAGCAGAGAGGTCTCTTTCAGATGTGGTGAGAAGCTATGATCTCTCATGATCCCTGTACGGTATTCAGAAGTACACTTACATATTATAGTAGTCAGTGTTTTATTGATAACTATACCTTCCTATAGGTAAGTTATTTTGGCATGAACACTTGTCAGTCAATTTGATTTTGGTATTTGCTAGCTTATTCAGCTCAGACTTGGGCAGCTCCCATTTTGCAGGAAACCCAACAGGAAATAACACTGATGAACAAAAATTAATTTCTCTGAAATTAATCAAAACACAGCAGTCAGTTTCCAATATTCACACAAAGAAAAGTTTTGTCAAACATGCCAAAAACAAAATTTTAACGCATAAAGGAAAATAGCTCAAAGTGAAATGAAATATTTAAAATTATGGCACAGTAGTGGCAGCAGAAGTATTGTAATCCTTAGATAGTGACAGTGAAGATAGTTACTATGTGGAGTCACACAGAAGAATGAAGAGTTGAAGCTGAGTGTTAAATGTGGATCTGGTTGTGCACAGTGGAGGCCTCTCAGAATCAAAGGGTGCAAGTTGGTGCAACTGGGTTTCCATTGCATGGAAGAAAGGCAACATATGATCAATAAATTTGTAATGAAAGGCAAGCTTTGTTATACTCATATAAAACATTTTTTTGTCACAATTAGAAGCAAACCTAGTAGATTATCCATTTATGTATGTGCCTAAGTAACTACCATCTTTTCTCTCTTGTGCAGTTTATGAAGAAGTGGATGCACCACCTAGCACATGAATGAACAACAGCTCTCCCTTAGCTAGACACAATTCTCAAATTTACAATTTTTGAAACTAAATTTAATTTTATATAAGTAACTTACCCAGTAATTACATGGCTATAGTTTCCTCTTGCACAGCAGGTTGAATGAAAAAATTTGCAGGTAATGCCTCACAGTTTAGTGCAGGTGACTGGTCCCGCCCACTAACGGGAATACCAGGAACTACTTAGAAGACAACCTCATTCTATTTCTGCTGGCTCTCGAGTCAGCACCGAGTGTCAATGTCAACTTTGTTCTTAAATTTGCCAGTCGGAGACCAGATTTCAGTGATGCATTATCACTGATTTCGAGTAACCTTCAAGCCTACAGCGTTCAGGATCAGTATTTTATTGTTTTTTTTTTCTAGATATGATTCAGATTTATTGTATTTTGCTACAGTAGCAAATTCGCAGTCAAATTGGTTAACTACTAGTACAGGTTGACCATCACTAATCCGGCAGCATTGGGACTTAGAGGGTGCCGGATTAGCCGTTTATTAGGCTAGAATACACGAAACAGTAGCTAAGCACCTCATCCTAGAATTAAAATATCCCATAAATCAGTACAGGTTGGTTAATAAAGAAAAGACAATTATCAAATACAGGTAGTGCTCGAGTTACGATAATTCGACTTAAAATATTTTGAGTTTACGATGGGGTTAGCATTTAATACCTATACAAAAATATTTAGGAAATATTTTTAGATTTCGCGCAGGCGCAGGCAGCGAGAGAGACTAACTTACAATAGACCAACTTCTTCAGGTAGTGCTTGAGTTACGATAATCCGACTTACAATATTTCGAGTTTACGATGGGGTTGGCAATTAATACCGATACGAAAATATTTAGGAAATAATTTTAGATTTCGTGCAGGCGCAGGCAGCGAGAGAGACTAACTTACAATAGACCAACTTCTTTTCCTCCATCTCTTTTTTCCATCTGCTAGTTAAAAAAGTAAAAGAGAATAAAAGTATTGTTAGTAACATTATACTCTTGCGTAAATGCGTAGAGCCATAAACAACCGAACGGGAAACTGTTGTTTTGCTAATAATTGTATCGGAAAACAACTGTTTTGCTTGTACTTCAACCATCGTACGGTAATACACAATTACTGTAGTTATGTTACAAATGACGTTAAGTACTGTACAATAGGACTGAGATATTTTTTACACTATACCCTTATTCGCTTTGGAGAAAAGATCGACAGGGAAATATACTGCTACAGTAACTGTAAGCTGAAGCTGAGAAAACAATGTTCAAGCTGCTAATGACTATAAATTATCGTGCATCAGCAACATGGATGACACTCAACCATAAATAAAACTGGAGAGAATGTATTTTAATCAAAACTACTGGGCATGAAAGAATACAAATTACTACTGTTTTCACGCCGATAAAAGATAAATACGTAAAGCTCGTATTATGATGAAATCAAGAGAAAATAGCGAATGGAATCTTAATTTTTTTTACACAAAACAAACATGCCCCCAAAACGGCCAGCCACGATTCCCACGATCGTCATATATTAACGAAAAAATAGTTAAATTAATTTCACAACGAGACGTATTTAAGTTATATTTCGACTTAAAAACACTTCGTATAACGAAAAATATCCTTGTCCCAAATAAAGTATCCATATTCATTTACGCTAACTAGAAGCAAGAAAAGCGCTTTGAACTTAGTTAAATGCGGTGAAATAAACACCGCGATATCGATTCCTATAACAAAACATTGATCGCAGTTTATAATACAAAAGCAATATGAGAATATATGCAATTGGAAACAATGTAGTAAAGCATAACTTTTTACAAGATCCATGAAAAAGATGCACATTCGTTATGTTGATGTTTGTATAATACTGTTAACATGTGAATAGAGTTCAGTATAATGTAGGCTAGGCTACGAGTTTGTTGATGTAACACACTGCGCCACCAAATCGAAGCGGCTGGCGAGCGAGTTAGCGTAGCGACCCGGGAAATTTTAAAATTAGTGCGGAAACATTAGAAATTACTCTAGCCGAAATTGGTGCCGGATTACTGATTGTTCGGACTACTGATTGCCGGATTAGTGATGGTCAACCTGTAGCATAGTTTACTGTGCTACCACCTTACCGGTTAACATAAAGAAACGTAAACATCGTGATCATTGCCGAACCAATATTTATGGTAATGAAATGCTTATCTGCAAGTTTCAATTAATGTTTGTTAGGATATGATTGTCTGTATGATTAGTTAGTTATGAATGATGATACTTTGTGTACTTCAGCTATTGTCGGTAAAGGTTAACTTTCCTTTTCCGAATGCAGTAAACCCCCCTTATTTGCATTCTCACAATTTGCAAACTCAACGATTCATGAGATTTTCAGTGGAACATATCTATAAATTGTTTGCAAAAATTCGGCAATTCGCGGACTTTTTCGTTAGGAAATATTCAGTAATTAGTGTATCTTGATGTTATTTTCATGACTAAATACAATTTTTTGATAAAGAAATTATTTACTATATAATATATAACAATAATAATAATAATAATAATAATAGTAATAATACCCCAAGATTAAATAATATGTAACTCAAAGAGAGAGAAACTGGTTTTCTCCCCTCCATTCAGGATGGACCCAACCTCATTGAAGGGAAGATAGACGCTCAGAATGGATAATATTGAAATATTAAAATTATATTAAAGTACCATTGAAATGATTTAAAAACGATATATACTGTACTGTGTTTCAGGATGATCGTATTGTATAAGCATTTTTAGAGGGCAAATTTTATGATAAGATAATGATTTACTGTACGTACTAATTTTCAAATATTAAGTTTAATAAGATTAAATAATAATATTAAGTAAAAATAATAATTCTCTCTCTCTATCTCTTATTTAGACAAGAGAATTTTTCCAACATGTAATATGTATGTATGTTTCTTTTGTATGATGAATAAATAATTTACCTAATAAGTACTAATTTTCAAATATTAAGAAATAATAATAATAATAATATTTTCCATGCATTTGTGTAGTACATTTTTTAACATTTTAAACAAACAAATAGTGATTCCCAGTCTTTTTATGATCACTTGAGAAAGGAGGGGGGGAGGGTAAATGTCAATTTACTTGACAGTTTGACATATTGGCCAGAGGAGAAGGGGAGTGTTGCCCTCAGAAGCTCAAAGATTTCAATCTTTTGATATTGTAAGGCTTTATTCTCTCTCTCTCTCTCTCTCTCTCTCTCAGGAAAAGCTACTGTTTGTGTGTGTGTGTGTGTGTGTTCATAGTGTTTTAAAAATGTGTAGTAAAGGTATTACAGTACACCTTTGGAAGAAAAAACAAACAAATAAATTTTTTTTGTTGTCAGCGAGATTAAAAAGATAAAATCTCTCTCTCTCTCTCTCTCTCTCTCTCCAGCCAGCCTTGTTGAATATAAGTTGAAGTGGTAACTCTATCTGCTTTGGCTGGAAGGCTTAGAAGTAGGTATGTGTATATTTCTAAGGGTAATAATATTTAAGATGACTTTGAAATAATAATTATAAGGTATATTTGATATAGGATGATACTTTAAGTATACATTTGGTATTTGAACTTTAAAGACAGGCAGTTATATGCATTTTTAGAGGGGGTAGCAAGTATTCGCTGGGGTCTGGAATGCATCCCCCTTGAATACGGAGGGTTTACTGAAGCGTAATAACGTAAATATTGTGTTCACGGGCCAACATTTTTGGTAGTGTATACAGATCTGAAAGTCTCAAATAATGTTTGATATGACATGAGATATGTCTGTATGATGGTACTCAGTGTACTTCGAACTATGTCGGTAAAGGTTAACTTTCCTATTCCAAGTAGCGTAAAAAACTTAAATATTGCGTTCACTGCCTCAGTTACTGATTAGTGTAATAAAACATAAATATTGCGTTCTCTACTGAACCAATTTTTTTCGCTATTGAAACGCATATCGACAACTCTCAAATAATGTTTTACAGCAATTGAGATATGCCTGTATGATGGGCACTTCTACCTTTAGTCAGTAAAGGTTAACTTTCTCTTTCTGATTAGCATAATAAGACGTAAACATTGTGTTCTCTACCAAACCGATTTTTGGTAATGAAATACATGTCTGCAAGCCTCAAATAAATTTTGTTGGGAGTCGACATATGTCTGTATGATAGTACGCTGGGTACTTCAAGCATTTGTCGGTAAAGAATCAGTTAAATATCTTCTTATTACACTTTCCTTTGCAAAGAAGTGAAGAAGTGTAAGGGCAAAGTGTAGTAACGAGAGAATTTGTTCTCATTTTGGTGGCGTTGGGCTTTGGAGTATCGACAGCCGAGATTCAGCTCCGATCGCCCAGGAGCACTCACCCGCTTCCGAGTCTTGACGCCCAAGCTGCTACCTCACCTGGCGCCAGCTACATCCTGGGAGCGCCCAGCTCCCGATACCAGTTCCTGCTACTAGCCCTCTCATTTTGTATCCACTTGTTCCCGCACCTGGCTCCCATGCTTTCTTCCCATGCCACTGCCAGTCTTGTGTCCAAGTTAACAGAAGTAAACCCTGTAATAGTGAATTGTTGTGCAGTGGAGGAGGCGGCTACTCATCCTAACGATGCTCCTAGACAAAGGTTACTGTCTCACTTCCTCACACCGGGGAGAAGACATACCAGAAGTTTGTCTCTTGTAGCCCCGTTCTGAGTTGTAATTTAAGGTTCCCGGTTTTCTGCGATTGATTGGTGGATTCTCCCAAAATCCTTCCACCTTTCATAACTTTTCGAACAATCTCACTTCAAGAGACACCATCAAGGGTGGTACGCTCTTACGCGGACAGGCTTTGGGCTGTCCGGGTGCTTATCAGGAAGGAGAGGTTTTTCAAAGGTGTTACAAAGACATTTGAGAAATGCAGACTGTGGTATTGAGCTACGTCTGACTCAGTTACGCAGTTTTCTCGTTTAACCTGGGAATTTTTAACCATGACCTGGATCCATTCTCTCTCTCTCTCTTTCAAGAACTTAATGGAAGAGAGGACGGTCTTGACAGCTGGGGATTGTGCTCCGGGCTCCCAGGAGCACCCATCAGCCCGAGTTTTTTCCTCACCTGACTTCCATCTCGCCTGGTGCCAGCTACAGCCAGGCGCCAGCCCTACCCCAAGCTTCTAGGAGCGCCTGCCAGCTCCCGACCGATTAGCTAGCTGGCCCCACCTACAGCCTGGTGCCAGTTCAGTACACCCAGCACCCGGCACCATCTTCCGATCGTCTGGCGCCAACCCTCCCTGCATCCTTGGCTCTGGGAATAGTAAGAAGCTCTCTTTTCTGTTGGAGTTTTCTGGAATGACCTGAGCAGGATTGGAACCACAGGGGGTCAGTCATAATCTTTAGTGTTCTGGCACCCTCCGTCTAAGAATGTATGCCCCTCTCTTGTGATTGGACTTGTTTTCTGAGGCCACTCTTAGTTTCAGGAGAGCTTTTGGCCTGCTTTTAGTGAATGCTAGACATCAGTACAACCTCTACCTTATTAACTTTAGGCACTGTGCCCCTGACGTCCAGTCTACAATCTACCTTTTCTGAGACACTCAGGTTTAGGTGAGGATTTTCCTCCTTTTAAGGAAGGCTAGGGACATCAGAACAGCTTCTACCTCATTTGCTTTCAGGCACTGTATGCCCCTGACCATTCTACAATTGACCAACTTGAAGTGTAATCAATCTTTACTTCTCGCTTTTTCAAAGAAAGTTAAAACAGTGTTAGATTCCAGCAGTACCTTGCAAAAATTTTTAGTAAGTAGCATGGCATTGCAGAAGGAAGCGTAGGATTTCCTCCTACTATCTATTCACCTTGTAGTAAGGTGCCAAGATTTGTAAGAGCCGGGGGGGAGGATACACTGTACCTGGAGCACCCATCACTTTCAGTGGATGGGTCGTGGTCTTATCTGGTTGTATTTATATTGGTACTGCACCCAGGGCAAGGGCACTTTTTGATGTACATCAACTGCCACGCCACTACAGGTTAAGACAAGCACCAACCGTAGGCAGTTCTCTACTGCAGGCTCTCTTAACTAACAAGGAACTACAAGCATTGTATTCAATGCTAGCAATTTTTTCTATTTCAAAATCATTACATGACTTAACATTTTGAGGTGTATATGTCCATGTATTCCACCTCCTGTTAATGTGGAATCAGCTATGTAATTACTGGGTAAGTTGCTTATATAAAAATGACATTTTTATAATAAAATAAAGTTTTATATATACTTACCCAGTAATTAAATGTTCAGAGCTCTCCTTCCTCCCCTCTGATGGACATATGGCATAAACAGATGAGGTTGTTTGCTAAGTAGTTCCTGGTATTCCCGTTAGTGGGCAGGACCAGTCACCTGCACTAAACTGTGAAGCATTACCCACGAATTTTTTCATTCAAGCTGCCATGCAAGAGAAAACTATAGCTATGTAATTACATACTGGGTAAGTATATGTAAAACTTTATTTTATTATAAAAATGTCATATTTCTCCAAAACTAATTGTCAAACTGGGACCTTATCACTTTACCAAGATCCAGTTAGGTGCTTGCTAAGTACAAAACATCATTTAAATCGGTTAACAACTGTGTAGAGTAGAAACAAATATAAATCTCAGTTTTTTTGCCAACAATATTGCATTATGATGTCCAAATGTCAAAGTGGTCCACAGCAACTCATCCAAGATCATATGAAGTGCAAATCATCTGTAGATGTAATGGACATCATTTAACCTATTAAGCATCACTTATGGGAGATGTTGCCATTCCCATATTGTCACATTTTCTCGTTTACAGAGTGGTTATTTGGTCTATGCTGGTTTTTATGCATTGTATTTTTCTGTTTTTACATTGACTTTTTTTTTTGTGTAAACATATTAGGATATTAATGTAGGATAAAAGAATTTATTTTGCCTTATTATATCCTAACGATTACATGCATGAAACATAAAAGGGAAAAAATTATTCTTTCGTATGTCATTCCCTGAAACACAAGAGCCAGTACAGCAGTGAATGGTTCCATTTCATTGACATTTGTTTTGTACCATTTTAGTGCACGTGATATTCTAAGCAAATTTTCTATATATTCGTCTGGAGACTGGTTGGCAAATCCGTCCATTTCTGATACAATGTGCTTCATGACTTCGCCATCAAAAACTTCTCAAAAAATTCTACAGGGTTTTCCTTATCCCAAACAATAAATTTCACACCTTTGGGTGAACGAAAAGTAAAGGGAATCCTCTTATTATCAGTTTCTGCTCAGTCACTTGGCAATGCCATACTCGAATCTAAATTATGGTTTTCTTCAGAATAAAATAAATCTTGTTCACTGTCTATGCTAGAAGTTTCTGAGCTGCTACTCTGAGTCTCGTAGTCATCATCAGGTTCTTCATCGACTAGTGATAATATCTCTTCAGGAAAAGGTTTCTTTTTCACTTTGGAATGCTCAGTATGGGATCAAAAAGAACTGCGCGGCTCCAGTTGGTTCCAGGGGAATCCGCTTGGTGTCGCTAAGTTCGCACAAATCAGCTGATTACGACGCCATTTCCCAATTGCAGATATCTTCATTTGTGTATTAGCTACACGGTTTTTAGTGAAGTGCGATTTTTTCGTTTGGTTGATTTCAACCGATGACCCACACGTCGACAAAATCAACACCCTGGTGCAGGCAAATCGACGTCTGACTGTCAGGGAGCTTGCTGAAGAGTGTGGGATATCAGTTGGATCTTGTTATGAGATTTTGACAAAAAGATTGAAGATGCACAGCGTTGCTGCTGCGAAACTTGTGCCATGCCTGATGACGGACGAACAAAAAGGCCTTTTGAAGCATTAAAGGAAACATATTCATGTGGATCTACTTCCAGCAGGTATTACTCCGCTGGTAGTGACATCACAGGTGTTAAAAAAAAAATTGTCATAACACTTCTTTTTCCAACAAGAATATTCAAATTGCTTTTTCATGATGGTGAGCTTTGTCAAATAAATTAAAATCTTAGAGACACTGATTTTATATAAATTTGATATGATAATTCCAATAATTAATTGTTTTAATTATGTACCAACTAACATAGCCTATAACCTTTACCTGATAATTGAGAATGGACCGGCAAGCAAAAGTTGTGACTTTTTTAATTTGAAGCTTGTCTTGTCTATACAGTGATACAGGTAACTAACATGTAATTTTTAAGAAATACTTGTTCATTTTATCAGTACTGGGCTGCTATTATGCAGGACCCACAGATGACCTGCAGTGCAGCGAATTGCTGTCTGTTTTTTATTCATAATTACCTACCATGAGCCAGCCCCTGAAGGAATAAAGGAAAATTTGGTGGTTGCCATACATGTGTGAAATATGCAACATACGCCTAGCAGCAAGTTTTAATGATGAAGGAGCTCATTTTAAGCTGTCTATAGTTATAGGTTTCATTTGGAGTACAGAAGGGGATTACATAATTCTGGAATAACTCCAGAAATGTGTGTTTCCGTCCCTAGGACCCATCAGACAGCTTAAAACAAGCTGTTTCGTCCTTAAAACTTGCTAACAAGAGCACACTGGAAATTTTGCACATATCTGGTGACCAACCAAATTTGTCTTGTTTTTTACAAGGACTATGCTCATGGAAGGTGGAATGGACTGTATCCACTGGCAATAGCGAACCAAAAACTTGCTACAGAAAACTTGAGCTTAGGGTCCTGCAGAATGGTGGCCCTGTAGTGAAAGAACCAAGATGTTATTAGAAACTAATTAGTATAAGTTATTTTTAATAACGGACACTTTTGTAAAACCCTGTATCGTTAGCATATTACATCTTACAGGTTAGTTTGATTACTAGTGTGTAAATGTAATACCTTTTATAAAATATCCAAGTTAACTTAAACCATTTTAGGTTTCGGTTAACTTTGACACCATATAAGGCTGTATTACTTAAACTGTTAGTCCTTGCAATGGCTATGTGAAATTTTAATTCTAAATTGTCATGCCATTCAGACTAATCTTTATGAACTAATTTAACCCAAGCTTCTGTTTTAAATGGCTTAGGTTAATTCTTCCAGTATAATCTACATTAATCGAAGCACAGAAGATTTCTTAAGAGGATTCTCGCTTAACCTGTTCTAAGCTGCTTCTTTTTCTAGGTTTATTTAAAAACCTAAGGATATAAGCCATACAAAAATTAGTCCTCTTATAATCTGACTTTTTGTTTTAGTAGCCAATGCTACCCTCTTGTCTGATACTCAGCCACGTTGTTTCTAAATTAACAGTAGGAATATTCCCTTAACATGGATTTCTACTTAATCTGGTTAGGTTATTGCCTGTTCTAGATTTATATCACCTGTGAGGGTGTAGGCTTCATAAGACCTTACCAGTGTTATTGATCCTAGAATACTGTTTATATGTACTCCTAGCCTTATTTGTTCTTTCTTAGCCTAGTATAGGGTACTACCTAGTCCAGATTTTTACAGATCACACTTAAATATATAGGTTATATAAAACCAGCATCTTACTAATATGTAAACTTATAGTTAGGCTACTATTTTTGTCTAACCCAAGCTGTTGTTTGTATCCAATCCTAGGTTATTTGGTCTACTATATAAAATAGTAACCCAAAAATGTGTAACCTGGATTATTTAATTCACAAGGGTGTGGTTATGAAAGCACAATTGCCTAGTATGTAACTTTAATGCTAGGCTACCATCTCATCCGGCACAGGCTACTATTTTCATCTAGTCCTAGATTACATGGTCTAGGAAAATGATTTAAGTCCAATGATGGGATGTTTTGTAAACGCTTTATCACTTAACCCTCTAACGCATACTAAATGAGCTCTATTTACAAAAACGTCTCCATTATGCCCCAGCCGCGGCATACGCGTTTTTGTAAATGAGTTCGGCGTTAGGAGTTAACCCTCAGCGCCTCTATTTACAAAAACGCCGGAAAAAGTTTTTTCAAAAATCACAGCACGCTTAGTTTTTAAGATTAAGAGTTTATTTTTGTCTCCTTTTCTTTGTCATTGCCTGAAGTTTAGTATGCAACCATCAGAAATGAAAAAAAATATCATTATGATATATAAATATTGAAATATATGACAGTGCAAAAAAAATTTTCATATATAATTTTATACAAATCGCGCTGTAGGCAAAACGGTTAAAGCTGACGGGTTATTTTTTTTTCTTTGTGTTGTACACTAAATTGCTATGATTTTGGTATATAACAAATTGTAAAACGATCAAAGCAACACAGAGAAAATATTATCACAAAATGATGCATGAATTCGTAACTAGCGGACGTAAAAAAATGTTTTTTTCAGAAATTCACCATAAATCGAAATATTGTGCTAGAGACTTCCCGTTTGTTGAAAAATGAAGCTAATTGATTGAATATTACTACACTGTAAGTGTTTTAGCTTAAAATTGCAGTTTTCGACCATTTCGGTCGAGTTAAAGTTGACCGGGTCGAATTTTTTCTATTTATCGTGATTTATATGAAAATATTTCAAAACTGATAAAAGCTACAAACCATGAGTTATTTTCTCTTGTATTCTACATGAAATTGCGCACATTTTCATATATAAAAGTTTATGTAACGACTAATATAAAACGGTTGCAAACATTACGACAACGTGATTTAAAGAATTTCTGAGATGTTCGGCGAGTTACAGCGCAGACGTAAGAAAATGTTTTTTTAAAAATTCACCATAAATCGAAATATTGTGTTAGAGACTTCAATTTATTGCAAAATTAAGGTAAATGATTGAATATTACTAGAATGTAAGAGTTTTAGCTTACAATTGCATTTTTTTTCGACCATTTCGATCGAGTTAAAGTTGACCGGGTTGAAATTTTGGCAGTTGTCGTGGATTTATGTGAAAATATTTCAAAAGTGATAAAAGCTACAACCATGAGTTATTTTCTGTTGTATTCTACATGAAATTGCGCACATTTTCATATATAAAAGTTTATGTAACGACTAATGTAAACGATGCAGACATTACGACAACGTGATTTAAAGAATTTCTGAGATGTTCGGCCGAGTTACGGCTTCGCGAGACGTAAGGAAAAAGTTTTTTTTTTCAGAAATTCACCATAAATTGAAATATTGTGCTAGAGACTTCCAGTTTGTTGAAAAATGAAGGTACATGATTGAATATTACTAGAATGTAAGAGTTTTAGCTTATTATTGCGTTTTTACCATTTCGGTCAAGTTAAAGTTGACCGAAGGTTGAAATTTTTGCAGTTATCGTGATTTATAAGAAAATATTTCAAAATGATAAAAGCTACAACCATGAGTTATTTTCTGTTGTATTCTTTACATGAAATTGCGCACATTTCCATATATAAAACTTTATGTAACGACTAATATAAAAATGCAAACATTACGACAACGTGACGAAAGAATTTCTGGCGCGGACGTAAGGAAAAAGTTTTTCAAAATTTGCCATAAATCGAAATATTGTGCTAGAGACTTCCAATTTGTTGCAAAATGAAGGTAAATGATTGAATATTACTAGAATGTAAGAGTTTTAGCTTACAATTGCGTTTTTTTTTACCATTTCGGTCACGTCAAAGTTGACCAAAGGTTGAAATTTTGGCAGTTATCGTGATTTATATGAAAATATTGAAATTTTGGCAGTTATCGTGATTTATATGAAAATATTTCCAAACTGATAAAAGCTACAACCATGGGTTGTATTTTGTTGTATTTAACATAAAATTCCACACATTTTCATATATAAAACTTTATGTAACGGCTAATATAAAACAGTGCAAAAACTACAACAAAATGACGAAAGAATTTCTGAAATTTTCGCAGAGTTACCCGGCAGACGTAAGAAAAAGTTTTTTCAAAAATTCACCATAAATCGAAATATTGTGCTAGAGACTTCCAATTTGTTGCAAAATGAAGGTAAATGATTGAATATTACTAGAATGTAAGAGTTTTAGCTTACAATTGTGTTTTTCGACCATTTCGGTCGAGTCAAAGTTGGCCGAAGGTTGAAATTTTTTGTTGTCAACGTACGGTACGTCCACTCGGCACCCAACAGACAATTTTAGTCGACGTATGATACGTCCCGTCGGCGTTTTAAGGGTTAACCTAGTCCTGGATTATTTTAGATCATGCATAAGTGTAGAGGCTATATAAAGGCAAAATTTCAGTAGCCTGTTTATCAAATTCCAGGGTCCTTGGTGCAAACTAGGCTGTTGCCTAGGACCATAAAAGAATAGTCTTAAAAGGTTCTTACCTTAATTTAGGTTACTACCTAATCCTGGTTATTTAAGTCACCTTTAGGATATGTAATCCTAGGTTATAGGCTACAGACAACATCTATTATAGTTAAATTACTGCCATTGAATTTGTAGACATTGTTATCTAAAAGGATTATCTAAATTAATAATAGAATGTGGAACATTTCTTTAATTACAACTTCTAAACAGAATGATCAAAAATTCAAATTTTGGGGGGCTTTTGCAAATAAGAGAGATCGTGAGAGAGTACCAACCATGTGCTCAGAAAACAAAGTCCGGTTTTCGTATTCCTTACACAAAAACATTTGTTCCACAGTTTAAACTAACAATTTTTAACTGCAGCTTAAAAATACACACTCAACTTTCAAGTTTAGATGTTTCCATGATTCTCGCTAATGAAAAAATTTGAAATCAAAGAGATTTTGTGAGGAGCACTGAAACGTCGTGCGCACAGTTTAAACTAGCAGAGGGTAATGGAGACGGTCTTTTGCCTGCCCTGGTCGTAATCAAGATGGCAGAAGTGCATGCGCAATACTGTAGTCACTTTTGCACTTTTTGATGTAGGAAAAACTGGATTCAGCTTTGCTGAAGATAGGGAAAATACCCTCTTATCTCTGAGTCCATTATACTCTATCACATGTCATAGTTTTCAGTACGACACAATACCCGACCACAAGACCAGGCTAAAAAATATTTCTTTGATACTAGTCTAGTCACCATGCGGGGTAATTCCTTGAGGATGAAACAAGCGTCTTCGCTATCAAAAATAGAAGTTATAGCACTTAGAAAATTTCTACCGTATATTTCACAAACTGAAAAGAACTGCTATAATTTTATGTGGGAAAAATAGATCATACAAATTGAGATAAACAGGTGTTTTTTTATTCAAAGTACATTGTATCAAACAGGACATGAAAAATGCAATACAGTAGTAACATTTGCATTTTTACCTTGGTAAATAATTAAATGTAACACACCCCAAATTAATTTTTTCTTATGCTTAAAAGTTCACAATCTTCCCTCTAAATAACATTGTGCAATGAAACCTTTTCAAAAACTTTTTAATTCCACATTCATTTTCCAAAAAAAACCAACTACAAAACTAACAAAATAGGTGAAAAAAATATCAAGTATAGAGAATTCCACCAACAGCATTAATACTCTTATGGAAGTATTTGAAAATCAAATAAGATTTTTGACATTAAATATTTAAAAATAAATTTTTGCTTTCATGGATGTATTAGTGATATATAAAATGCCCCTATCTTAAATTTCACATCTCCTTATTACTTCAGTATCTCCTATCACCCTCCCAATCTCTTTTATTGTTTCTAGAGTTCCAATAACCTTGTCTTTCATCTCTCTGCCCTCCATGTCTTCCTTCTCCATGGTGTCCAGATCTACCACGCCAGCCATCTGATCTTCTATCTTGCCAGCCATCTGATCTTCTATCTTGCCAGCCATCTGATCTTCTATCTTGCCAGCCATCTGACCTTCTATCTTGCCAGCCATCTGATCTTCTACCTTGCCCATCATCTGATTGTCTGTCTTGCCAGTTATCGCGATATCCACCACGGTTTCTGTTACCTCGAAATCGACCTCCATGTCGATTTCGATTGAACTGATTGTTAGGCAGTATTGGAGGTTTAGGTGATGGGCTATTAAAAATCTGAAATATATTGGTTTACTCTTGACAAAAAAATCAATGTAACTTTCATTTAAATCTTATTAGGGTAACAAGGTAATCCTAAAATGAAAAGTAATCTATGTCTGCAGTAGTGTACATTCCCCACTAATCTCATCTTTAAGAAAACTATTTAGTGTGCTTATTTACAATATAAGGGCAAATTCAGATGCCATTTTTCATGAAATGTAAAACATGAAACCTAAAAAGCCACTTCATTCTGAAATGTCACAAAGTATCAGTGGGCTACCTAGTGACATTCCTCACACATCTTATACTATTTATAACTTTTGCAGTTGGTTGGAAACTGGGATACACTCAAAGTGTGTTGCAATATTGAGAATAGCTAACTCAAATGTAGCTCCTCTCACACCCCAATAGCCACCCAACCAGTGACTTAAAAATATATAGAGGGATATGCATTTTGTTGTTCCCTCATTTTTTCATAAGCATTTTTATCACTGTTCATAATGAATGGTAGTTAAATTTAAGTGACAAATATTGACCTAGTGAAGATAATTTGGAGAGATGTATCACCGGGAGTGAAACTGCAATATTATCAACGAAGAAATCAAAGGGTAAGAAATACAGTGTTGGACAATGGCCTCCAAATGTTTACTCATGTCTGTAAGCCTGGCCCTATTTCTTGTCTGGATGATTTTCACGGTTGAATCAAGCATGCCTTGGGGAAAACTCCTTTTTTCATGCCAGTTAAATTGTGGCTCTTGTGGGTGCATATATACTGTATACTTTTTTTTAAATAGAAATTTTTATAATAAAATTTATTTTTCTAAATACTTACCTCTCTATTATTACAGACGTATTTCCTGCATCAGGCGAGAGGACAACAGAATGTGAAAAGTAAAAAATGAATAGGATCATTTAGTTTGAACCGTCTATTCACCCATCCCTTTCGGGTGGTTTGAGCGTCTATAGTTTTCCAATCAGTTTTTTCTTCTGTCCACATGAGTGGGGAGGTGGGGGAATGATACATAATAGAGAGGTATTTAAAAAATAAATTTTATTATCAAAATTTCTATTTTTGAAATGAATCTTACCTCTCTATTATGATAGCTGATTCCCAATTTGAGCACAAGAGGTGGGAAAGGTGTGAGGACAAACCCCCAAGAACACCATAAAATTCCACCAGGAATAAGATGCTACTTACCTAATGATTAGCATGCATCAGCTGGTACTTTTGCCAAGTGAAGACTTATTCATTAGGTAGCAAGACCTCTGAACAATACTGAAGGTTCCTTGCTAGGGATACCACTCACACTCCGATGCAAGTGGGACGCAAGGCCTTGTGCCTAGGCCAGCAGAGCAACGACAGTAAAGGAATGAAGGCTCTCACCTAGGTACCTTCATACTCCCCAAAATTCGACAATTTCCTAACTAAATAGGAAAGGTTAGAGTACACCTCCCCTAACTGTTCACGATATGAGTTTGGTGAGTCGGTAGAGCTGCGGACTGTCACTCAATGGGCCAGAGCTCAATTCCCCGGCCGGCTGATGAAGAATTAGAGGAATTTATTTCTGGTGATACAAATTAATTTCTCGCTATAATATGGTTCGAATTCCACAATAAGCTGTAGGTCCCGTTACTAAGTAACCAATTGGTTCTTAGCCACATAAAATAAGTCTAATCCTTCGGGCCAGCCCTAGGAGAGCTGTTAATCAGCTCAGTGGTCTAGTAAAACTAAGGTATAATGAGGGGCAAAAGAGCTCTGCATACTTCATATTGGATTTCCAAACCTCACAGATAGTGCGAGGCAAATACGAAGTTACGCCTCCACTGCGCCGCATTGACAACTTTCTCCAGAGAAATAATCTTAAGGAAACTGAAAGTGGTCACTACCACTTGCTCATCGTGAGTCTTATTTTAAGCTGATGGTAAAAGAATCGAGTCTAGATTTGCGTGCGCTTGTCTTACCACGACCTTGAGCAGACGAGACATACCATTCTTTGACAAGGGTAAGTCAGGATTCCCAGGGCTGCAAAAGAGACTGTTGACATTTTACCTGATTTCCCTAGTCCTTTGCAAATATAGAGAGAGAGCTCTGACTAGACATAGAGAAGCTTCTTCCCCATCTGGGATCAAAGAGGACAGACTGGGGTCACAAAAGAACAAGGCAGAGGATGAGACTTAAAATCATTCTTGGCCCTGAAAAGGGGTAGAAAAGAAAGGACTGCTCCTTAGGTAGTAAAGCCAAGGTTAACAAAAACAAAATTCACTGTCAAATCCTTAAGGGAGGTTGTGCTCAAGGGCTCCAATGGGGGCACGCATAAATACTCAAGTACCACATCCAAATTCCATCCGAGGAGTTAATTTGGAGACCGAGGAGTTAATTTGGAGACTTAAGAATATCAATTTGGAAGGAGCAGATGGTCTCCTTAATATCCATGTTAGATGAAATACCTAGGCCAGTGTGCCTCAATACAGCAGCTAACATGGATCGATACCCTTTAATGGCTGGGACTGAAAAATGTACTGTAGTGTACGTAAAGTAAGAATTTAAAGATATTATTCACAGAGGTACAGGTGCAGGACAGCCTTCTAGTGAAGCACCAAGCCCTATATACTCCCCACTGTCTTTGATTGTCTTTGATACAGTGCATTAGTCAACTCCCTTTTAGAGTTAGGGATACACTTTCTGCATTCCTTTGAAAAACCTCTTGCTGGTAAGAGAAGGTAGTCTCTCCAAGCTGTCAGCTGAAGCATGGGGAGGTTCTGGTGAAACCCCATACCTCCTGGCTGTTTGAGAAGATGTTTTCTTGGTGGAAGAAGACTTCTGGGCTATCTACTAACAAGAGGCAGGGGGTCTGGGAACCATTCTCTGGGTGACCACCAAGAGGTCACTGAAGTCGTGCGTGAATTCACAGCTATATGAAATTTCCTAGTACTCTTTGTATCATAGCAAAGGGGAGAAAAGCAGAGAGGTCTAGATAAGACCAGTCTAAAAGCATTGTGTCAACTGCCCATGCCTGAGGATCCTGAACTGGAGAGCAGTACACTGGCAGGCAACTGTTGGATCTGGTGGCAAACAGGTCTATTAGAGGAGAGCCCCATAGCCTCCGCAGGCCCTTGCAGACTTGTGGATGCAAGGTCCATTCAGAAGAGAGAATCTGGTCTTTCCTGCTCAGTTGGTCTGCCAAAATGTTCAATTTTCCTGGCATAAACTCAGGTAACAGAAGGATCTTCCTTTCCTCTGACCAAGTAAGAATGTGACTTGAAAGGCAGAACAAAGCTTCTGACTTTCACACTGGCAACGTCTCTAACTGAATGATAAGGAGCTCTTGTTCCTAAGTCGACCAAACCCCAGCTAAATGCCTGTCTGCTGCAACTGCTCCTCAACTTTCTGGTGATGCATCAGAATATAATGTGAGGTCTGGGCTCTTCAACTGGAGAGACACTCCCTGCAAAAATCGAGGTCAATGGTTCCACCATCTCAGAGGGTCCTCCAACTCCCTCGAGACCTGAATTTGAATGGATTCTGGCTGAAAAAGAAAAGAATTGCCCCCATTCTCAGTCCAGTACCCAGAACCAACTTCCCTGGTGATGCCATGTGCCCTAACAGGGACAGCCATTTCTTGGCTGGCAAGGTTGTGAAGGATAGAAATTCTTCTAGAATTAAAAGAAAGTTGTCTATGCATTTCTCCTTTGGAGAAACCAAGAAATTCTTGGTGTCCAAAAGCATTCCCAGGTAACAAAGGTTCTGAGTTGGTATTAGATTGGAGTTTGAAACATTTATCAGTAATCCCAACATACTTGTCAACTTTAAAAGAGTATCTCTTACCCTCAGGCTTCCCTCTAAAATGGACGCTACTATCAGCCAACTGTCCAGGTAGAGAAGCATCCAAATGCCTAACATATGAGCCCACTTGCCCAACTGCGATACAACTCTTGTAAAAACTTGAGGTGCTAAGGTCAGGTGAAAGTACACTGCCCAAAACTGGTATGCCTTGGCCTGAAAAATAAACTGTAAATATTCCTGAATCTGGGTGAATTGGTACATGGAAGTACGCATCCATCATGTGCACCAATCCCACTCAATCTCCATGCTGAATTGCTGCCAAAATTGAACTGACAGACTCCATGTTGAACGGAGTCAGGCGAATGGTTCAACTTGGAGGTATCCAGTACCGGTCTCCATCCTCCTGAAGCTTTAGTACCAGAAACATGTGATTGTTGGACCTTGGCAACGAGTCCAAGACTATTTCCACAGCTCCATTTAGGCCAAGAGAGTCTACTTCCTCTCACAAGATCTGGAACTTCTCATTGTGGCGATAAGAGGAAAACTCCTGAGGAGAACTGGCTAGAGGAGGCTGGGAAAGAATGGGGATGCTGTATCCCTCCTACAGTACCTCCACCACCCAAGGATCTGCCTCCAGATCCTGCCAAACTGAATAAAAGAGGCTCAATCTCCCTCCTACTGGGGACTGGGGGCTTGATGCATCATATTGTCAGGAGCTGGATTTCTACAATGCTTATTGTCCTTCCTGAAAGCCCAAAAGGTCTGGCTCAAGGGCCCCAATGACTTGCCCATTTGCCTGGGAGGAACCTTAAAACTTTGCATTTAACTGCAAAAACCACTGCTGCCTTGGTTGTGTATGCTTAAATATTTGAGAGCAATGCAACAAAGACCTGGTTTCCACTTCTCAACCTCTTGCACTATCAAACCTAATGCTGAGGCATCCAGTAAAGAATGTAACGGGTGATGTGTGATAACATCAGCCTTCCTTATCAAAGAGACAGAGGAAACCAAAAAGAACAGAATTGTTCCCTGTGCTTGATAACCGCCTTAGTAAAGGTGTGCGCGGACTCCCCAGGGAAGTCTGTAACTGCTCTATCAGAGCAGCCAAAAAACTTGCAGAAGAGCAGAATCAATCTCACTTGCTATTCACCTATTGCTGCTATAGCCAGTTCTGATAAAGGGTAACTGCCTAGTAAAGCCATCGCTCTCCTCTTTCTCATCAAGAGGGGAAGAACTTTTAGAAGAAACTTTCTGATGGAGAAATTTAGCCACTAAGTCAAATCTGTCCAGTGCCAACTCAGCCTGTTTTGGAGATGCAATCCTAAGGGACCTCGAATCCTGAACTACTGGTTCCTCAAAGAAATCAGGAAGTGGTTGGCTCCACTTAGTGCCATGGTGCCTGGCACTGAAGATTCATCTGCACAGGAAACAGCCTTCCTGACTATTCACAGCATCCTGCAATGACATCGAGGTAGCAGGAGGCAAAACCAAAAATTTTGAAGGCACCAACCTCAAAACTTGGTTGAGGGGAAGGTACTCTAGTCTGCTTTGCTACTGAGACAGTAGCAATCAAAGAAGGATCTACCTGACTAACAGGTGAATACGCCGGACCTGGGCGCTGAAAAGGCGGCCTGAGAATGCCTAAAAGAGGCTTGATAATACTTTGAATCCTGCCTCGGAGACTGGCAAGCAGCCCAAGGCGTCCGCGATATAGAACGAGGTTGAAGAAAATGTCTAGAATGCTCAGGAATGGCCCAAGTAGGCAAAGACGGGGACCGAGACTAAAAGCGCTACTTCTGAAAAGAAAGGGACCTACAAGAGAAGCTCCTACTTCTCCAAGAAGCAGGAGAAACTAGCACTGTTTTATGAAGCAGGCATCAAAAGTTGATGAGAATGCCTGAGAAAGGAAGGAGAATGTGGAGAACAAATGCGTTTACAACCCGATCGCGGCTACTTGCACGAAAATCCCTCATGTCTGACAAAAAACGTGAAGAATCGGCATAGCCAGACTGCCTGGATATCGAGAAGAAGAACAAGGGTTCCTGGCGCCAGGCAAAAGTCTAATGGTAGGGAAGCGTTCGGTGTCCGGCAAGCGCCTGTTGTCAAGCACGTGTCCAATGGCAGGCGAGCGCCTCCTGTCAGGTGAATGTCTGCTTCCAGGTGAGCACCTGCTTCCAGGAGATCACCTCCTTCCAGGCAGGTGCCTGTTCCCAGGCAAATGCCTGCTGTCAAGCGAGTGTATGAGTGAATACCAAATCATCTTGCAAGGGAAGACTACAGGAAGAACCCAGATTGGGATTGCTAGGAGTACGCAGCCTCAAACAAGGCCTACAAGATACAAAATCGGATACTGAGTGCACTTAACCTTACCTAGCATATCGTCCTCCTGCCTGGTTCCTAAGCGCCTCCACAAACACCGTTGCAGGCACATTACACTGTTCGTGTTATGTGCTGAGTTACATAACTGAATTCCCTTATTTATAATTTAACCGTGTTTAGCACAACTTCATTTAATATTTCATCAGTCTGTTTATTTTAATCCTTGAACATTACCCTTTTCTGCAACAACAATATTACTGAATTAATTTGTACCAAAATTCTCTTCATCTTGTCATGCTTATCTTTCAGTGATCGAGTGCAAACAGCTTCCACTCCCGGACATACCCCACTTCTCTGTACCTCCAACAGTAGGAGAAGCACCACAAGGCATGGCTAGGGTATGGTTAACAGGGAGGAAGGATGTTGGCATTTCCTCTGCCGCAAGGGGGAAACCCGAAAAAGGACAAACAATTTGGCAGATAAAGCAACAAGTAGCCCTAAGACTAGCTACATTGCTTCTAACTGCCAAACCCCACAGTCTGAACAATATGGGGAGCTTTGAGAGGAGAAAATTTCGAAGGAGAAGCTTACTAGGAAAAAAGGGAGAGCAGCAAGAGCTGCTATTTGACAGGTTGTGAAAAGTGAGAAACTTAGTCCTAACCTCACTTCCTGTATTAGAGTTGGAAGAATCTTTTTCTGTCTTTTCCTATTCTTGTCTGCTTCTCACGTCTGCTCATACTTTAAATAAATATTCATTATTTCATCTGACTAACCAACACACTGATCTAGCAATCATTGTTCCTACATTTCACACATTGGTTGTGACTGTCGTAAACTCAAGTAAAGCCGGGATATGCACCTTCTTACCTTCCTGACTCAAAATGACTTATCTTTCTCTTCTTTGGATGATATCCTATTTACAAAGGACCCACGCTTATTTGCGGTTCAGGATTCGCGGCTTCACCTATTCATGGATTTTCCTGTAGAATGTATACTGTATCCACATTAACCCTTAAACGTCGAGCCTCTACTTACAAAAGTGTCTGCCGTATGCCGGCGGGGTTTGAGTTAGCGCCGAAGCGGAAAGTTTTTTTTTTTAAATTACAGCACTCTTAGTTTTTTTAAGATTAAGAGTTCATTTTTGGCTCCTTTTTTTCTCATTGCCTGAAGTTTAGTATGCAACCATCAGAAGTGAAAAAAAATCATAATATATAAATATTGGAATATATGACAGGGCAAAAAAAAATTTCATATATAATTGTATACAAATCGCGCTGTGAGCAAAACGGTTAAAGCTAATGAGTTTTTTTTTTTTTTCGTTTATATTGTACACTAAATTGCGATGATTATGGTACATAAGAAATTGTAAAACGATCAAAGCAACACAGAGAAAATATTATCACAAAATGATGCATGAATTAAATAGCAACGCCGCAGACATAAAAAGTTTTTTCAAAAATTCACCATAAGTCGAAATATTGTGCTAGACTTCCTGTTTGTTGCAAAATGAAGGTAAATGATTGAATATTACTAGAATGTAAGAGTTTTAGCTTACAATTGCAGTTTTCGACCATTTCGGTCAAGTTAAAGTTCAACGAAGTCGAATTTTTTTATTTTATCGTGATTTATATGAAAATATTTCAAAACTGATAAAAGCTACAACCATGAGTTATTTTTTGTTGTATTCTACATGAAATTGTGCACATTTTCATGTAGAAAACTTTATGTAATGGCTAATAGAAAACGGTGCAAAAATTAAGACAAAGTGACTAAAGATATTCTGAGATTTTCAGCAGAGTTAGCGCGTGCGGATGTAAGGAAAAAGTTTTTTCAAAAATTCACCATAAATCGAAATATTGTGCTAGAGACTTCTCGTTTGTTGCAAATGAAGGTAAATTATTGAATATTACTAGAATGTAAGAGTTTTAGCTTACAATTGCATTTTTCGACCATTTCGGTCGAGTCAAAGTTGACAGAAGGTTGAAATTTTGGCACATTGTGATTTATATGAAATATTTCAAAACTGATAAAAGCTACAACCATGTGTGACTTTTTGTTGTATTCTACATGAAATTGCACACATTTTCATATATAAAACTTTATGTAACGGCTAATAAAAAACAGTGCAAAAATTACAACAAAGTGACTAAAGAAATTATGAGATTTTCAGCAGAGTTAGCGTGCGCAAAGGTAAGGAAAAAGTTTTTTTCAAAAATTCACCATAAATCGAAATATTGTGCTAGAGACTTCTCGTTTGTTGCAAAATGAAGTTAAATGATTGAATATTACTAGAATGTAAGAGTTTTAGCTTACAATTCCATTTCAGTCGAGTCAAACTTGACCCAAGGTTGATATTTTGGCACTTATCGTGATTTATATGAAAATATGTCAAAACTGATAAAAGCTACAACCATGAGTTATTTTTTGTTGTATTCTACATGAAATTGCGCACATTTTCATTGCTAGACAGGCGCCAAAAAACCGGATCGCCGATAACCGGGGACTGCCTGTATTATTATTTATTATTTTGTTGAATAAGAATAAAATGGCTACATTATTTTATACTTAGTTTTCTCAATTCTTCTAATAATTTGCTTTTCCTACACATCACTATTAATCAATAATTCGAAGGATAAGATAGCGAATTGCTTGCAGCAGAAATTCTTTATTTAAATCATTACAGCAGGTTACTGAAACCTGGGGTGATGTATAGTTTTCCTTCTTATTTCGATTTTCAGGTCTTGATACTTATCAATTTTCTCTCTTTCTTTCTCATCTACTCTGGTGTTCCGTGGTACTGCGACATCAATGAGTGATACTTTCTTCTTGATTTTGTCAATCGTCACGTCTGGTCTATTGGCAAGTATCACCCTATCTGATTCCATAGTTCCGGAGGATCTTTGCCTGATCGTTTTCTATCACTCCCTCAGGTTGGTGTTCGTACTACTTATTACTGCAAGCTAGCTGGTGTTTCTTGCACATGCTCCAGTGAGGCTTTGCTACTGAATCATGCCTCTTTTTGTACTGGTTCTGTGCAAGCACGGATATTCACTTGCTTGTGGTTTATGGTCTGTCTTTCATATTGCACTTCCTGCATATGGGTGAGATGTTATTTCCATCTATTGTTCTTTGGACTTATCTGGTTCTTAGGGCCTGATCTTGTGCCACTGTTATCATTCCTTCTGTTTCCTTCTTGAGTTCTCCCCTCTGTAGCCATTGCCATGTTTCATTGCTGGCCAGTTCTTTTGTCTGTCTCATGTACTGTCCATGCATTGGTTTGTTGTGCCATTCCTCTGTTCTGTTTTCCATTATCCTGTCTCTGTATATTTCTGGGTCTTCGTCTACTTTTATCAGTCCTTCTTCCCATGCACTCCTTAGCCACTCATCTTCACTGGTTTTCAGATATTGCCACAGTGCTCTGTTATCTATGTTGATGCAGTTCTCTATACTGTACTTAGTAGCCCTCTCCCCGCTTCCTTTCATGTTATGTATAGTCTGTCTGTATTTGCTCTTGGGTGTAGTGCTTTGTGTACTGTCAAGTGTTTTCTAGTTTTCTGGACTATGCTGCGGAGTTCAGCCTTCATCCACTCCACTACTCCCACGCTGTATCTGATTACTGGTACTGCCCATGTGTTTTTGGCTTTCATCATATTTCTGGCATTGAGTTTTGACTTGAGTATCGCCTTAAGTCTCTGCATATATTCTTTCCTGATCGTGTCCTTCATCTCTTGGTGTTTTATATCCTCTCCTTCCATTATTCCTAGGTATTTGTATCCTCTCATCTATGTGTTTGATGCTATTCCCATCTGGTAGCTTTATCCCTTCAGTCCTTGTTACTTTGCCTTTTTGTTTGTTGACCTAGTTGCATTTTTCTATTCCAAACTCCATCCTGATGTCCCCAGACACAATCCTTACAGTCTGGATTAGGGTATCTATTTCCTTGATGCTCTTACCATACAATTTGATGTCATCCATGAACATCAGATGGTTAATTCTGTTGCCTCCTTTCTTGAGTTGGTACCCAGCATCCATCTTTTGCAGTACTTTTTGTCATGGGAATCATGACTACTAATGAAGAGTGGGGACAGTGAGTCATTTGAAAGATCCCTCTCTGATGTTAACCTCTGCTAGTCTTATCCCAGAGCTTGTAAGTACTGTATTTCGGTTGCGCATTGTATTTTTAAGGAAGCTGATGGTGTTTTCCTCTACCCCATATATTTTCAGGCATTCTACTAGCCATGTGTGCAGTATCATGTCGAAGGCTTTCTTGTAGTCAATCCATGCCATGCTTAGGTTGGTTCTCCTTTTCTTTCTGTTCTTCCTTACCATTTTGTCTATTAGGAGCTGGTCTTTTGTGCCCCTACACTTTCTTCTGCAGCCTTTCTGTTGGTGAGGGATGGTGTTTGTGTCCTCTAGGTAGTTGTATAGCCTTTCACTGATGATACCTATTAGTAACTTCCACATTATTGGTAGGCAGGTGATAGGCCTATAGTTACTTGCTATATTTCCCTTGTTCTTTTCTTTCTGTACTAAGGATGTTCTCCCTGTGGTCATCCTTTGGGCGCATGGTGGTTTGTGATACAATGATGGAGTTGTTCTGCTATTCATGGGTGTAGGGCCTTGAAGTTTTTGAGCTAGTATCCATGGACTTCATCAGGACCTGGGGCTTTCCAGTTGGGCATTTTCTTTAGTTGGTGTCTGACTGTGTCTGTCATGATCTCAGTGAATCTTTGTTTTATTCTCCCCATTTCTTCTGCCTTGATTTCCTGGAGCCATGTTACATGTTTGTTGTGTGATACCACTCTTAGTTGGCTGTATAGTCTTTTCTGGTTGGTTCCAAAGAATTTGTTCTGTTGGTATCCTTTATTCCTGTTCATGTCCCACTGGATCTTATGTGCTTTGGCTTTAAGCCTCTGTTTTATATCTTCTATTGTGCTGTTTAGTCCCTTGTCCTGTACTTTTTATTTCTCATTCAGTTCCTCTCTTGCTTTCTTGCTTCTTAGCCTCTTTTCCGCCATCTCTTTCAGTTTACTCAAGTCAGATCTAACTGCCATGATTTGTTTTTCCAGATGCCTTTTCCAAGACGGTTGCTGTTTTGGTTTCTGTTGGGTTGGTTGTGATGGTGGTGTGGATTTTTTATTTTTTTTTTATTATTATTATTATTATTATTATTATTATTATTATTATTATTATTGTTATTATTATTATTATGATGATGATGATGATGATGATTATTATTATTATTATTATTATTATTATAATAATAATATAATAATAATAGTACCACCTCAACTTAACAAACAGTTCAGGGGTCTGGCCTCCCAACCAGTATTGAAGATCAGGTAAAATAACTTACACAATACCCTACCTAGCCACTGTAGCAACTGCGTGAAAATCAATGTCATTCTTTCCTCCCTCTCTTGTTGCGTATCGTGTCATTTTATCATTACTTTTGATAAAAGTAACACTTTGTAATATGCCATCATAAATACTGTAGTCCAAATCATCGTTTTCAAATGTAAAAATGTTCTCAGTTCACTTGACTATTACTTCCAGCCCGAGAAAAACCCTAAAAGAGTTTAGAGGTATGGTTAAACAAATCATTTATAAGTAAACTTGACTATTATATGTGAACTGTAGCTTCCATAAGGAACTGTAAATCTGTCTGTTTACTCCCTTTTCTCTTGTATAGTGTCTCATTATTTTATTCAAAGTTTTGATGTAGTTAATGTCCCTTAGTAAAATGTGATTAAGTTTAAACACAACAAGGTACTATATAAATAAGCAATTAAGCTTTGATTTGACACAAGACTAACAGGCATCCTGGCCCAATTCCATCAGTTACAAAGATCCTCACAAAAGGTTTACTAGTTACACTGGACTTCTGCAGCATTACTTTTACCCTCGGCTGCATTATTTTCAGCCTTTTACCCCCCTCTTCCCTTCCCACCTGGCTTTCCAACTCTTTTTGCTTTGATTTTCACCTTTCATTTAATATCAAATCCATTGGGCCAGTTATGTGAGACTTCAGCATTATGATTCACGAGTCTGGTTAAATCATAGAAAATAATAATATAAGGTGAAGTAGGTGACGGAAAATGTAGATCGCTGAATAGCATTCTTAATGCCTGTGACATTAGGGAAGTCAAATTCAAAAGTTGAAAAAAGGAGCTTTCCTGATAGGAGACATCTAATCAATTATACAACTACTAATCTACTATTTTCAAGTACTTATTCACAACTTGGTTGTCCATCCTAAACAAATGCCAGGTTATTGATAATAGGAATTGGAATTGGAATATAAAATTTAGGCCAAAGGCCAAGCCCTGGGACCTATGAAGTCATTCTGTGCTGAAAATTATGTTGAAAAAACTGAAACTATTGTTAGGAGAGGGTGGGAAGTAAGATGTGAGATGGAAGAGAGAATATGAATGGAGGTATAGTAAAAGAAATAAAAGGGGTGGCAGCTGGGGCCAAAGGGATGCTGCAACCTTCAGTAATGCCTATAGTCAGTGCATGCAATACAGTGACAGCATTACCCCCAATGGGGAGTTAATGCCAACAGTAAAGGGGTTTGTAATTTGCATGAACAAAAGTGTCTAGTTTTCCACAGCAACATGCAATTACCTTCATAAATTCTTCATCACTTTCTGTGTACCGTCCTTCAGCTGCTGCTTCCAACTCTGCTAAATATTCTTCATTCAATTTGACAGTTCCATTTTCTTGCAAATCAGCTGCCATGGTTGATTTATATTCTCAGAGTTTTTGGCAGTGTTATTACAAGAGACTCTGAAACTGAAAAGATTAAATATTTATGAAGGAGAGTGATCTAAGAGAATTCTAAAATATGAATACACTTATGACACTCACTTTAATCAACTGGCTCTATTTCTTAAGAGATCCAGTATAAGTAAAAGCTATAACATGCATATTCCATTAAAAAAAAATGTGTGACTGTGCTGTCCTATCTGCATTTAGTTTTCAATAATCATGAAATCATTATAAGTCAAAAAATCTAATACAATTCCAAAAACAGAGTAGCACAAACAAGCAGTACAATATAATTTATTGAACTTGAAGCTCAGGTAGTGGTATAATCATAATGTGGTGTAAAATCAAATTAATCTAAAATCATAAATACCTTAATGACATATGCAATAAAGGTTATGTAACAGCCCAGAAAGTAGAGAACATAAAAGCATCAACACGTGGGTACATTACACTTAACATATGTAAACCACTTATCAGCTTTTTAACCTTTATTTACCTTTCATCTTGTGCTTAACTTTTACATCACTTAAAATAAACTCTACTAAAATCCGACAATGTGTTGCTACAGTGTTGTACATACGTGTAAAAGGTTATCGTTTAAAATAAATAGTGAACCATGGTAATTTTTAAAAACAAAACTTGGTTAAAAAATTTACATTTATTCTTAAATAACTAGTAAGGGCTAACAAAAAAAGGATGAATAGCTGCTTAAAATAAGCAAAGTGGTAAAAGACCATGGCTAAAGGAGCCTCTCATTACCTTTCTCACATTTTGTTTTCTTCTCTCCCTTTTGACCAGAGATAGGTATGTCAAAAGATATAAGTAGAATGCATTCTGCCTTAAGCTAAGAGTTTCTTATTTATGAAACTTAAAAAATGAAACTCTCATTGTTTGACAGATAATTTTAAAATGGCACATTTTCAGGTTAAGGCATAAGACAAACTTAACAATTAAAATTTAGCAAATATAGCAGCACCTCTGTGGGTGATGTAATCACAATTAAACCAAAATAATTTACTATTATTCAACCTTTTTTGAAAGCTACCACCAGTCACTGAGAATGGAAGTAAATATTTCTCAGTATAAACAGGTTTTGACTTAGGAATAATCTATTTTTGGTAGCTGCTGTGAGTCCTCAAAGGAGTTACTCTCATGATTCCTACAGGGACTCCATAAGATAGACCAACCAGTTTCAAAGAATTCTCTTCTAGCTGGTCTTGGCCAGTACAGTGCACGTTGACACTGATAGAGAATAGGACTCAAGACAAGAGGGCTCTTCTCTTGTCTACAGTGACTACCTACATTCTTCCTTGTCTTAATCTACAGACGTGGCAACCGCACATCACAT
Source organism: Macrobrachium rosenbergii (assembly GCF_040412425.1). NCBI lineage: Eukaryota > Metazoa > Arthropoda > Malacostraca > Decapoda > Palaemonidae > Macrobrachium > Macrobrachium rosenbergii. The sequence continues at coordinate 57,383,971 of NC_089796.1, forward strand.
GTCGTCCACTATTGTGGCAACAATGCACTCTGCGTCAGACCAACTGCTTATTATTCTTTCCAGGTCTATGCAGGAAAATTATTCACCCAAATCCCATGCCCTTTTGTCAGGGAAAGTGGGTGGGTTTGAGGACTAACTGCAGCTACCAAAAATAGGTTTTTCCATGTCAAAACCTGATTTTTGATAGCGTGGTCACTGTTCGACCTCAAAGGAGCTTGCCAAAGAAATTGACAGGTGACGAAATGGCTAAGCTCTCAGAATTCAACCCCAACAACCCAGGGACAAATTTTTTTCCAAGATTAAGCCACTAGTTATAAACCACGTTTTTTATTTCAGATACCCATACGGCTTGGCAACAAAGAACATGAAACCATACATGAACTTACAATTAAGATGCAATTCTAAAGTGACTTGCCTAAAGATGATGGGTTTGGTCTTTTCTAAAGTGACTTGCCTAAAGATGATGGGTTTGGTCTTGGTATTGTTGCACCTTTCCCAGCGACATCTTAGCATACCCACCACATCAAGAAGACCCCTGGTTTTCCGCCATAGCGCCCGTGGGGTCAGGACTTACTTTACCACCTACTGATACACAGTGTAGTTGAATTTGTTCAACCTCATGGCAATACTGTTCTTGATGACCACCCTGCACACTCTGAGACTTCTTCAAAAGAAACATTTTTGAAGAAAACTAACGATGTACTTACATTTCAAATGTCATACAATCTAGGAAAGGAGTGGGGTATGCCTTTTTAATAAGAGGCTCCACAATTAATCTCAGCCCATGTAGATGGAGTGGTTTGTTGTGCTACGGTGTAGGAAAATCGGACCCTCTGGGATGTTTGCCATGACCTCTAAGTAAACTTTAAGTGCTTGAACTGGGCATAAGTTTTACTTGATAAATGAAGTTCCCTTATCAGAATAGGAGATTTTCTCATTAAAGGGTTCTCATTCTTTGCCAGGAATGATGGGTCAGGAGACAGTAATAAATGACAGTTAGCTGTATGAGTAGTAGCTGTATGAGTAATACAGTGTTGTCCCTGTCTCAGAGAGCCCAGTTCACTAAAGTGAGCACCTAACGCAAAAGCAGTCAAGATCGCCTTTTGCAGCATATATGTTGTAGTTGTATTGGGCCCAACGAATTGAGGGGTTGGCAGAAGCCCACGCACCTTATTCAGGGACCCGGGAATGGGAAGCCTTGCAGGAGCAGGTCTTTGCAATGCAAAAGACTGGAGAAGGGAAGTAACAATTTCTATGTTAGAATCAATTCCAAATCCATAAAGCAAGGATTCCAACAATGTTACCTTGTATGCCATGACTGTTGTAACAGCAAGGCACTTGTTTTCAAAAAGATATATAAAAAAATGTAGAAGTATTTCAACAGAGATATTAACAAGGCTCTTAGCATAGATATAATCTAACTACACTCTCCATACGGACTATTGTACTCAAAGAGAAGGTGTCCGTAGTTTCTGCACTAGCAATGCTGGGTGGGTAATTTTCACGGTCGACAGATTTTAAAATTCACACATGAAGGTCTTGGCTCAGCAAGGATGACACATAGACGACTTTCCTTCCTACTGTCTGTGACAGAACAGCGGATGATAATGGAATTGAGTTCTTCGCCCGTTGTTGACGCAATAAGAACTAATGCCTGTACAGCTAATTTGGGCCTATTAAGTAAGCAGTTATGTTGAAAGTTAAAAGTTTGTTCAAAAAATCTTTGAAATCTGGGAAACTGGAAGAAAAGATATATATTGTCCTCCATTTGTTCCTGGAGACACATACATTGGAAGTAGATGGTTCTCACATTCTCACATGTGCCCAATAGGTCCACTTCAGGATATGGAGGCATGTTGTATCCCCTGATAGAGGGTCTGCTATTACATTGAACATCCCAAAGGTAAAAAGTAGGTGAATGTGGTCTAACTTGACCACATTCCTGTCCTTGCACTTGTCCGACAGGTTCTTCATGAATGCGAGGGGCAGACCAATGCCCCTGACCTTGAGAAATCTCGCCCTGAAAGTACTGTTGTCCACCACGTCAGCTGTGGAGTATGCCAGTTTGATCATTACTTGAAGTCAAAAGAAATGGTGCTCTTGGACACCATTTCATGGCTGAGCTGGAGCTAACAATGAGTCGTCGGCACCCAGAATTGAAGGTCAAGTCCTTTATGTGGTAACGCAAAAGGCCTTTGGTCACTCGGTAACCACCATGGTCCTTAGATTTGGAATGACCATACACTGTTGATCACCCAGCAAATCAGACAGAATGGTGGGAAAGAGTAAGCCTAAAGACTTGTACAATGGATACAAAAGACGTTTCACAGGCGCCAACAGCAGCATCTGTTGTTTCCAGGCAGTCATCCATTCAAGTACAGTACTGGCCAGACCCAACGTTGTTAAACTTTGCTGATTGGACGAAAAGCAGTGCTTTCAGTGTGGTATGGTTGTTGGCTGTTATGCCCATGGTCTAGAAAGACAGAGCCAAACAGTAACAGCTTTGGTGTGTCGAGACTGAAGGTCTAACTGGGCTGTCTTCCAAGATCGAACAACCCTTCAGAATGTCGCGGTGCTGAGACCAACTGTCTCTAACACCAACCCTAGTGACCAAACTTGTCTGTCATACATCCATCTTTCCTGGAATGTCCTTGGTTGATCACTTTGCTGAGTGTGCTACTGCCCACTAGTGCAACTGCACCGTCAATTGAGGAGATAAAAGGACTCTAGCCCCATGGTACTTTTTCTAAACAACACTACAGAGCACCTATCCTCAGATCCTGAGGCTTTTGAAGTGCTAAAAAGTTGCAGAATATTGAAATGCAGGTTATGTTAGATTACAGTAGGATTAGTTTAGGCTAGGTTAGGTTGGATTAAGTACCCAACCTAACCTCTTAAAGTGAGGGTTTTTTTGTGTTTAAACTATCAAAATAGGCAGTTCTAAGTGCTTTTAGAGGGGTTCTAATTATTTGCAGATTTTAGCTATTCGCAAACGGTGCGGTACACATCCCCCGCGAATACGGGGAGTTTACTGCATTCTTGCTTGGATGAGAGTTCGGACTTATCAAGCCCATGCAACTCTCAGGCTACAACCAAATCCAAGAAGTCAGTCCTGTCCTAGAAACACTGCATGTGAGAGCTCACCAGGAATACTAGATCGTCAATACACATCAGGAGACATAACCTGAATGAATGTGGCCTAGTCAAAGCCAAGGTGATAATCGAGTGAAACTTGGGGAGAGGTTGGAAGATCACAACGGAGATAGGCATGGAGTCATCTGCTCTGAAGGAATCAAGTCTGACTCCTTGATGGTTGTAAGTACAGAGCACGTCGTTTCTATCTTGACCTGAGTCTGCTGAAACGGGTCAGGGAAGAATGATCTATGACTGGCTTCTGATTACCCGTCACTTTCTCTACAAGAGAGGGACGGCTATAGAAACTGGGAACCAGATTGTATGATTTCCGCAACGTATTTATTCAGTATCACCTTTAATTTCCCACCAGGGTAAGGTTCTTCAACGAGCTGGAGTGAATTTGTGGACATGGACTGGATGGTTGATGAAGAGTGGTAGGAACTTAAAGGGGATGAGGAGTGGTAGGAACTTAAAGGGAAGTTCATATCCTACCCAGGTTTCAGCCACCGCAATATGATGCTTAAGGCTAAAGGTACTCCCCACCCGCGGCTGTGTGTGGGGAGGAAAGCTGTATTAGCATCTTATTCTTTCTTCTTACCCTTACTTCCTCTTCAGGGAAGGGAAGGATTTGAAAGGGAAACCTTTAATTGCTTCCATAGTCCCAAAGTGACCAAAGAACTCCATTAACATCTCTTGAATCTATTGCAAAAATTGGTTGTACGATGGTTAGTGGCTAAGACCAATCCCAGAATGTATCGTTCTGAGGCTGACTTGACAGAGAAGAGGATTGGTCCTGGCTCTGACATTTCTACCTGGCACACTCTTGGTTCCCTGTGCACCCCCATTAATGGATCGGTACTGACGAGTCTCAAATGCTTAACACAAAAACTTCTGACTCCAGTCGACATTACAACCGAGTCATCGAGAGCGGTTGAGGGAACCAGAGAGAAAGGCGTAGAATACTTTCAAGCTGATCTGAACTCGATGGTAGATGAAGACCGCGGACGATCTGTGGAAAGAAAAGTCAACACCCGTACAGGTTCCAGAGAACGCTCGTATTCACACAGGTGTGAAAAGTGCTGCTGCGAGGGAAGCAGTCCCGGCTGCGCAGGGGTCACCCCCATATGAAGGGAACGGTGTCAACTACACGAGGGCAGCCAAAGCTGCCCCTCAGATGTGACGTTGTCTCCCCTAGGGCCACTGGTCCATCTTCTTCGCATCTGTGGCCTCAATCTTCATACTATGAAGAGCACCTGCAGAAGACACTGTGACTGCACGCTCTCTAGGAAAGAGGTACGAACATGGAAGTCAGACATCAACAAAACACCCAAAGATGCATGGCCATGGGGCCTGTCAAAGGCATGACCATCCATAAGGTCTACAGAAACTTGAACTGCAGTCAGAAACGTACGGGGAACCGAAGAAACCAGTGATGTCGAAACTCAAGCTATCTCGACTCTGGAAGAGATTCTAGTGCCAAAGTTGAGTTGGAACAATTTAAATATTCCTATCCTGCCTGTAGAATGTCGAAGTCCCCATGGATGAACATGGCTGTGAAAGGTCGTCGCTAATGCAATGACAGTCGTAAAGGATGTAGTTGTTACCAGAAATGGACGTTGGCCACACCAGGAAGACTGCTGCAAAATCAAGTACGTGAGCAGGAGAGGGTAATGCTCAGATGTGGAACCCCACCCCCTGATTCCACATGAAGATGGGTGGGTGCTCTGGCCCAAACATCACGGAAGTACCATCAATGCCCCTCACCCGACTGTGGAGGTAGAAACGCTCTCAGAAGAGCTATCTTGTTCACCAGGGAACTCTCCGTGAAACACAGAGTGGAGGCCCTGCCCTGGAGTGCCATGGAGATGTTGATGATCTTGTTCACAACAACATAAATGGGGCTGTTAAAGACATCCCACGGATGTGTCAGCCAACTGTCCACACTGTCTTGGTGGTGGGAAACATTCTCTGGAGAGCGATCCATCCACTACGAAACCTTCACATGAATGGGGGAAAAACTATCAAAAGAGACGTCCTGTTCTCCTCCAAGCCTCCACGAGAGCATGGAAAGGGGCCCAGCCCTGGATGTACCATGCTGTGGTAACCAAGTCTATGTCCATAAACAGGGGAGAGCATAAGGAGGTGATGAAATCAGCAACAACTGAAGAGATTTGTATCTCAGTCGTACAACATTTGTAGAAAGGACACGGCCATGCAACATATGTGCAGCCATGCCTCTTCTTCCTTGGAGAATGAATTGTCGGCTAAAGAAGTCTGGCACACTGCAGCAACATCAAATGTCATGGCCGTGCAACACTGTGGCAATGGCAAAGCTACTTCTGCCTACCCAGAGTATCTCTCTCCCTCCTCGGTTGTACAACATGAAGCAATGATGCGGGCATGTGACATTGCACAGCCTCGTATTCTTCCTTCTATCTTCAGCTTAGATGTCCAGAAAACTGTGGCAGCATTGCTGAAATCGGCAACCAGGAACGGTTCTCGAAAGGAAACTTGCAGGGAAGAGTAAGCACAAGTATGCTAAGAACTCTCATTCTGGCAGTGAAGATACGCTCAGCTGTGCCCAGAAGGATGACGGAAGGAAGGGGAAGAAGGGACCCAGGCGGGAGTCGCACTGACGGCAGAAGCAAGGTTGGGGAGGTATGCCCGGGGAAGACACAGCTGTGGCCTACAGCAAAAGACAAAGGAGAAGGGTTGACTTCTGCAAATCTGATGTTGAATGCAAGGGGGGGGGAGTAGCTCTTGAAACTACGACACACTGCAACAAAGCACACACACCAGAACGTGGCTTGTTGACTGTCGCTCCGATGGTGAGTCATCTTCCTTACAGTCACTGCGTCTTCCACCCAGCATCTCTTGGAAGGAAAGGAAGAAGACAGAGGGACTGCAATACAGCATATGACGATGAAGAAAGCGAAGGTGGCGATGAAAATTTCATCAAGAAAGCTGTCCTGGGACTACCCATCCTCCAGAACAGGAACAAGGAGGGGGAGGGAGCACAGGAGCACCTGACTCACCCCCCACGACAGAGCAAGAACCATAAACAGGAGTCGTAGACAGAAGCAACTGGTCTTGGAGACGACTTGCTAAAATCAGTAAATTCTGACTGAAGGTCCTGCAACATCAACCTCCCTTCTTCCTCGTGCCAAGGGAGAGGGAATTCCATGCTCTAAGGCAAGCAGAGCTCTCGTACGACAGGTGACGAAACCACCGTACTGTAGCAGGAGAACCCTCCTCCGTCTGTAGCCTCTCAAGCTCTACAACATTTGAAAGACTAAAACATTACAACGTTCCAAGTAATTGTGTAGTTGAAATAAAAACTCTGCTTATTTAGGAGAGAAAATACTTAAGAACAAACAGAAAACAGATGTAGAACAAGGATGTTCAATAAAACAAGGTTGAGAAGGCGTCTAAAAATAGAATATTTGATGGCAAGAGGGAGACCATCTCTCCTTGGATGCGTAATAGAAAAAAGATATACAGTAACAGAATAAAAGAACAAACACCAAGCCTAAGACAAGAGTTGGGTTTGCATTATATCAAAAGGCAAAACCAAGTTAGAAAGGATAACAGAGAGAAAGGCTCATAGGCTAAAACGAGTTCATAAAAACTACACAGCATAACTGTGTAGGAACATTATGCAGCAAGAAAGAGCAAAAATAACAATATGCAAACAGAGCAGAACATGTTGTAAGGTTGCATTATTTCCAAATAAGCAAAATATCTCAAAACAAGAATTTTACTTAAAAACAGAAAGAATGAAGAATCAAGCTGAACAACAGGCAGCAGAATAGACAAGTCTGTCTCAGACTGCGGACAAAAGGTAAAGTAAATGCGTACCAACTGGATGGTGGGGTTTTCTTCCCTACCATCAGTAGCCAATTATCAATAACCACCTTGTTTTTAGGTAAATGGCTGGCACCAGCTTGCGCTGAAAGTAAATCCCATATGTAAAGACCAAGGGTTTGTATATGTGTAGGAACAATTAGCAAATTTTTAAGATGTTGATAACTGTAGCGAAACCCTTAATAAATGTGTGTTAGTTACGGTAACTGACATTGGTAAACAGCTGTTTCTCGATTCAATTGTTTATGTCAGTACTGGCTGTTATTTATCGCAGTGTCTTGAACACAGTAGTAAGTGGTTCTTCAGTGTCTTGCACACAGTAGTAAGTAGTTCTTAATTACAAGATATAGTAATGAATTCTTGGACAAGTCACAAGGTTGGTAAGCTTGATTTGATATATAAAGATTTGCATTCAGCTTAATGAACTTTGGCTTCTAGGCATATTTATTAGTTAAAAGCTAACTCAGATATAATGCATTATCAATGATATCTACCAAAACTGAGACAGGCATAGAAAGCCTAGCATAGTATAATCTACTGAAAATACCTCTCGCACTATACACGATGCATTTACGTAGCTATAGTTTCTAACTAGTATAACAGCTTAAATTCAAAATTCGCCACACACTTCGATTGTTTAGTGCAGGTGATCAATACCGCCCACTAACGGCAATACTAGGAATGACTTAGCAGATAACCTCATTCTTTTTATGCCTATGTCCATCAGAGGGGAGGGAGGGAGGGCTCCGATCATGTATCTACTTGGTAAGTATTTATAAAACTTTATTTTATTATAAAAATGTCATTTTTATATCAGTAACTTACCGAGTAATTACACAGCTGAATCCCTCATTGACAGGAGTGGGGTACATGGACATATTTTATTGCAAAACATAAGTCATGTGATGAATTAGAAATAGAAAAGTTGCTAGCATTCAATACAATGCTTGTCATTCCTTGTTAGTCAACAGGGCCTGCAGTAGAAACTGACTCTGTTGGTGCTCGACTTAACCTGCAGTGGCACAGCGGTAAAGCTGAGGGTCGCCTCTACTTCAGTGGGAGCCTTGCAGCTGAGGAGTACTCCGAGGGCTGCCAAACCATTACAAAATAAAAAACAAATGCCCTTGCCCTGGGCGAAGTACCTGCAATAAAACCAACCAGATAACATAGTCACCTACACTAAAATAAAAACCACAACCCTTCCGCTGAGAGTGGTGGGTGTTCCAGGTACCTTGTACCCCCCTTGGCTCCCTAAAACTTGGCACCTTACTACAAGGTGAAGAGATAGTAGGAGTACATCCTATGCTTCCTTCCACAATACCATGCCAATTATTAATAAATGCAAGGTACTGCCAAATTTTACCAATGCTTCACCTTCTGAAAACAGTAAGAAGTGAAGATTGATTACACTTCCAGAAGGACGATTGTAGAATGGACATAAGAGACAAGTAGTGCCTGAAAGCTAATGAGGTAGAAGCTGTTCTGATGTCTTTAGCTTTCACTTAATATGAGGAAAATGCTCTCCTAAATCTGAGAGTGTCTCAGAAAATAAAGTCCATTAGGATAAATGACAAGATGATCTAATCAGAGGGCGAGACAAACTCTTGTCATAACACCCTAGGGGTATGGATTGTCTTGAACTTACAGTCCCTTTCAGGTAATATATGAACATTCCAGCTGGACAGAGAGCTCTCTATTCTTCCAAAGAGCTAGTGAGCGCTTCTGGGCACTCAGGGTATAAACTGGCGCCAGGCTGTGGTTGGCGCCAAGAGCTGGATGTTCAGAGCAAAAAACTGGTACCAGGCCGTGATTGGCACTAAGAGAGCTGGGTGCCAGAAGAGTTAGAGCTCAGATGCTGTCTGGCGCTACTGGAAGTCAAGGATGTCCGTAAAATTCTTAAGGGAGAAAGAAACAGATCCAGGACTTGGATGGGTCCTCGTTCTTGATTATATCCAAGAAAAAATGAGCAAACCACGTCTCCTTCTTCCTTGCTTGGATGTACCTAGGACTTGAAAGGTCACTGAGATAGGGATGACAAAAGAACTAGGTCTCTATAACCCTAAATGGTGGAATACAAGATTCCAGGTTTCCTTGGCAGGAAACGGGGTACTGTAATTTGCAAAGGGGTTACGGACGTCTCGAGAGAAGAGACATAGCGCTTGAGACACCATCTTCGGAAAATCGCCCCTTAAGTCTGGCAGATGAAGAGAGAAGACTGACTTCTACGTCTTGCAACAGCCGCTGCAGCACATCTAGAAAAGGTTCTTCAATTGACAAGCCTCTGGACAGTCTGGAGCCTGTTGGGCAAGAGCAGACCACTTTGGTGGATAGATCTCTTGAGGCAAGGTTGTCTGAGAAGACACAGTTGGGGGAGGATCTTGTAGAGTCCACCTACAACCAAGCAGGTTCAGGAACCATGACATGAGTAGAATAGGGCTAAGATGTTAAGACAACTTGCAGTTAGCCTAAAGCTTGTGTAGCTCCTCCTTGACTGTGATGAATTTCGTGGGGAGAAGGGGTCCAATGGACCAGTCTGTAGCATGGTGTCTGTTGCACATGCAATAGGTATGGTATGGACAACAAAAAAGAGGAAGAGGAAGACGAAGAATCCTTGAAGGGGCATACAGGTTTAAAAAGGGCCTGCCCCATAGATTCCACAAATCCCAGAAACCAGGGGATCGAAGGTCCATGATGAAGACAACATGCTTCCGACAGCTCAGTATGTCTGCTAGGACTTTAGTTCCCTGAACGAACCGAGTGACTAGAGACTTGATGATCTGTCCACAGAAAAAGGATTCTTACTATTTGGAGGCGGGGAGACATGGGACAGCTCCTGCTTACAAAAATAAGTTAGAACTGTGGTCTTGTCTGAATGGCTACCAGAAGTGCACTAAGGTCAAAAAGCATTGAACTTCACATGAAAAACTTCTAACTCTACAAGAAAGAAATGAAAGATCCGTCCATCCGGGGACCACGTCCTGGAAAATCCCCGGTTCCTCAAGAGGGCTCCCAACCTCAATCTGAGACACTGAAAACTAGGTTTAGGCTCAAGGATGAAGGAACTTCCCTTCCAAAAGTAAATGTTCGGACAGCTACCACCATAGTTCCGACTTGATTCAGGGTGTGAGGAAAAAACAAAGGTGTCTGGCTGAGTTTCCCTGCCCCAGGTGGACTTGAGATCAAAAAACCTTCGAGCACTTCCACTGAAGGGGGTCGAAGAAGTCAGTCATCCAGGTGAGGACCGATATTCACACCTTGAAAAAACGAGATCAAATACAAGAGGAGCAAGGACTCCATTGAAGACTTGTGCTGTAAGGATGCCGAAGCACAGATCCTCAAACTGGGAAGACCCTGTCCCGTAAGAAGGGCCTAAGATACTCCCGATGTCTGGCGGGGGAAAGGAAGGGGCTGTGTGGTTTGTCTCTATTTGAACTTCATCTTCTAATCAAAGGAAAAAAGGAGCTATGGGACATGCCTTCCGCTGATGACCATGCAGACTCACAGAGAAATAAGCGAACTTGTAGATCCACATGCAGAATTGCAGACAACCTTGCAGGCTGGCTGCCGACTCTGCGGACTCTAAGACAGCCATGAGGATACGTCGATATCTGTACGGACTCAACATTACTGAACTTGAGTGGACTTCGATGACACCTTCTTACAGAACGAAAACATGTGCAGTTGAGGTGGAAAATAATATCTGGAACAGTTATGGAAGCTTGAAGAGTTCCACAACTGCAAAAGCCTGGGCACCGTGAATGGAAATTAGGCATTCGGCGGCGGCATCTGAGCACTGCAAAGATATTGTCGAGCTCTTTAGAACAGGTGCCGGGCACTTGGTAGACAGCACCATGTGCTAGGAAATTAGTGCCAGGAGCTTGTGAATGGACCCAGGTGTTCGGGAACTGGCACCGCACGGGAAAGCAGGTCTGAGAAGGTGCAAGGTGCTTCTCTTCTGTTTGGAGCCCAATTAAGGTCATTCAACAAAGAGCGAAACTGCAATAAGGACGTGAGGCTAGCTTCCTTACCATTGACAAGAAGTGGGGCATGGCAATCATCACCATGAGCATTTTCAGTGGCCATGAAAAACTTTACAGCGTTTTCAGTCTTCGCCAGAAACCTCGGAATTTGATGAAAACTGGAGGAAGTCGCAAAAAAAAAAAAAAACTCATACAAAGACTGTCCAACCAGGCTAAAGTCTTGGTGGGCACCAGAGTCCAGAGTAGGCTCAACCCCTAAGGTCCCAGGCAAGGAGGGGAAAAGGGGCTAAAATTCAGACCATCTGAAAGTGGCAGTGATTCTATGACAGACAGAAAAGTCCGAAATTCCAAGAGATGAGACTGAAAATCCAAAGGAGGAGGATAGCCAGTGCCTCTGCTATCAGTCAAGAAAATTAAGGCTTCCAATAAACTTGACAAGAAGGCCTAGATCCATCTAGGCACTATAGGGAGGAAAGACAAAAGACACTTCTCTTGCTCCTTTACACAAAAGCCCAGTTTCAATCTTGAAAGACTTCTAGGAAAGAACCAAAGGAAGCTTCCACCGACAAGCTTAAAAACTTGAACACAGATTCCTTGTCCAGGGGCAGACTTGGTCCCTATGTAATTGGAACTGGCACACCAGGCAGAACAACAGTATGTTCTTAAAAAGTCAGGTGCCGAGCCAAAGAGGAACTGATGCCAGGCCCTAGCAGGTTGGTGCCGGATGCCTGACAGCTGGCGCCAAATGGACAGGTGGACAAACGGACAGGTGGACGATCGGACGCTGGGCGCTCAGACACTAAGCGCTCGTCACTGGGCGCTCACACTGGGCGCTCATTGGCCACTGGAAGCTCGGACACTGGGATACAGGTGGACGCTTGGCTCTGTCCATTCAGACTCTGTCTGCTCGGGCTCTGTCCGTTCAGATTCTGTCCACTCTGATATTGCTGGGGGCTCATATTGGAAGAGCATTTGGCACCAATTACTGGTGCTCCACAACTGGCAGACATGCCTCTGCAAAGGCCGAGATACCCCCAAAAAGCGCCATAAAAACCACTTGTCTACACTGGGATCCATATCTGTCCACACCAGGATCCCAAAAAAACACTGTTGGTGCCTCTTGTCCACACTGGGATCCGTAACTGTTCACACTGGGATCCATATCACTAGAGGACAAAGAAAGCACATCCCTATGGACGCCTTTCCAATGGCTATCCATCAAGACATGCGGACAGCAGGTTCGACTGAGGAGTAACTACCCTTGGGCAAAACCCCTTTGGACTCCCAAGGACTGACAGTAAGCCTCCTCTCAGGTTTAGGGGAGTCTGACAGGGACAAGGTTTAGGAGATCTGATAGGGCTGGATAGCCACATCCTCCACTACACATCCAGTAAGGCGCCTTTCCAATGGCTGTCTATCTATACCTGGGACCAGCAACAGGCTTGACTGAGGGGGCGACTACCCATGTGTAACCTACCAACCTCCCTTAGACTTCCAATATGCCTCCTCTCAGCTTTAGGAGAGTTTGACAGGGACTTTCTGTCTAGGAGCATAGGGGGAGGAGTAGACACCTCCTCCACTGCACACCACTTCACTATTACAAGGTTAACTTCTGTTAATCCAGACACAAGCCTGGCAATGGCATGGGAAGGAAACGAGGGAGCCAGGCGCAGGAGCAAGTATAAAAAAATTAGAAGGCTAGTAGCAGGAAAAAAAAAACTGGATGCGGGGAGAGTTGGCGGCAGATGATCAGGAGCTGGTGCTGGGCACTGGGTGCTCCCAGGTTGTAGATGGCACCAGGCAACTGGGTGTCAAGCAAACTAGTAGCTCATAATCTAAGAAATTGGGAGCTGGTGAGCACTCCTAGGCATTCGCAGCCGATTCTCAGCTGTCAAGAACGTCAATTCTTCTAAAAGCCCAGTGCAACCAAAAAAGCATAATTTCTCTCCTTACTGTGTTCTGCCCTTACACTTTTTCTGTTCTCTGCTTGGGAAAGTATAATAAGATGTTTAACTAATTCTCTGAAGTACACAGAGTACCATCATACGGACAAATCTCAACTCCTAACAAACATTATTTAAGGCTTGCACATATATATTTCATTACCAAAAATATCGGTCCTGTAGTGAACACAATGTTTACGTTTTATTACGCTACTCAGTAAAGGTGGTAGAGAACGCAAAGTTTACTAGTATGCTACTTGGCAAAGATGGTACCAAATGCAATGATTATGTGTCTTACTATGCTACTCCTTGAAAAATCAACCATTCTTCAGCTGATCGCTCAGCAGCCACCTAGTTAATCAATTTGAGAAAAATGATAAACTTGAATCAGATCTTAATAACAAAATATTGATCCTGAAAGTATAGGCTTGAAGGTTACTTGAAATCTGCGATAATATATCACTGAAATCCGGTTAGATAACCGGCAAATAACAAAAAAAGCTACTGCAAATATCTGACGTTTACATCGAGGATGACAGAAACAGAATGAGGTTATCTGTTAAGTCGTTCCTAGTACAGTAAACCCCTGTAAATCCGTGAATACTTAGAACCTCCCTCTAAAAAGGCTTATAAATGCCTATCTTGAAAGTTCCAATACCAAATATATACTTGAAGTATCAGAAAGTCCCTGTCAAGCTCCCCTACACCTGGGAGGAGGCATACTGGAAGTCCAAGGGAGGTCAGGGGGTTACAATGGGTAGTCACCCCCTTAGTCAAGCCTGTTGCTGGTCCCAGGTATAGACAGACAGCCATTGGAAAGGCGTCTTACTGGATGTGTAGTGGAGGATGTGGCAATCAAGTATACCTTAAATTATTATCATATTACTGTATTAATCTTTGAAAGTATATTATTAAAAAATATCATTTCAAAGTCATCTTAAATATTAATACCCTTAAAAATATATACATAAACCCTTCCAGCAAAAACAGAGAGAGAGAGAGAGAGAGAGAGAGAGAGAGAGAGAGAGAGAGAGAGAGAGAGAGAGAGAGAGAGAGAGAGAGAGAGATTTATCTCTTTAATCTCTTGAAGAATGTTAATCCATTTCTCTTTACAAAATTCATGTTTGTTTTTTTGTCTTCCAAAGATGTATTAACTACACATTTTTACAACATTATGAACACATACACACACACAAACAGTGTGCATATACATTAATACCAATTGGTTAGACTCAAATTAGCAGTATCTTTTCCAGAGAGAGAGAGAGAGAGAGAGAGAGAGAGAGAGAGAGAGAGAGAGAGAGAGAGAGAGAGAGAGAGAGAGAGAGAGAGAGAGAGAGAGAGAGCTGAACTAAGTATTTATTTATTTATCTATCTATCTATTTCTCCATTCTACCCTTTGAGCGAGAGAGAGAGAGAGAGAGAGAGAGAGAGAGAGAGAGAGAGAGAGAGACTTGATTTTATCGCATTATGTTGAGTAATTTGAGTAATTTGATGCAGTATTTGACAGGTTCACCCTCCCCCCTAAGTTCCAAGACTCAGGAATATATTGGGGTTGAAATCTGTTTGATTAAAATTTTTCATGACTTACTATAGAAATGCATAAATGTTGTAATTACAGTATATTATTATTATTATTATATTTATTATTGTTATTTGAAAATTACTACTTATTATATATTATTAGGTGAATCATTTATCATACAAAACAAATAAACATACCATAAAAATTATCTTTTCCTGAGAGAGAGAGAGAGAGAGAGAGAGAGAAACACTGGCCACCCAACCCTTGTTGTCAGGTTACCTGACATATCTGACAGGTTCACCCTTCTCACTCTCAAAGTCTTGCAGTAAAAGATTTGGGGTCGTATGTATGCCTTTAAAATTTTACATAATTTATTCATTTATAAACTAAAATCTTATTAATTCACTATAGTATTTTCTTAATGAATTGATGTTATTGCTGTTTACATTAACATTAATATTTGGAAATTAGTAAATCATTTATTTATCACACAAAATACATAGACATACATCTTAGTAAGTTTGAAAATTAGTATTGTAGATCATTTTTTATAAAATGTATATGTCGATACAGTAGAGTATTTAGTCACGAAAATAATATGGAAATGCAGAATATTGCTCTACGAAAAAATCCGCGAATGGGTGAGTTTCCTGTTAATAATTTATAGATAGGTTCCACAGAAAATTCCACGAACCACTGAGTCCACGAATTGTGAGAATGCGAATATCGAGGGTTTACTGTATTGCCGTTAGTGGGCGGTACTGGCACCTGCACTAACCAATCGAGTGTTGCCGTGAATTTTTAATTTAAGCTGTTGTACTAGTTAGAAACTACAGCTATGTAATTACTTGGTAAGTTACTTATAGAAAAATCATGTTTTTGGATAAAATTATAATGATCGCATGATACACGAGATCTGATGATACTCGAATATACCATGTATGCAAATTACAGTTCTTTTGTATGTTGCATATTTTTTAGTTTCACAGAATGTTTCTGTTAGAAATAAACTGTGCTTGTGTATTTACAGAGCAAGCTTCAGTTCCGAAATCCAAAAAAAATCCCAAAACTGAAACGATGTGTGGCACCACCCTCGTGGCCTCTCAAGAACTAATAGCAACTGATTCAAAAAGATTCTAGACCATGGGAATTGCCGGACCACAGAGTGCCAAATTTATGAGGTTAGACTATACTGTAAATGAAAGTCATTAAAAATAATAGTACTTACAATCTTCAGATATGAGGCTGTCAACAATCAAACCATAGAAACCTTCTCCAGAAGATTTTGATGTTACATAACCACTCTGAATCTTTTCAGTAGGCTCAAAAACCCTGAAAAATGAAAATAAATATTGATATAATACCAGTTTGTTCTTTACTACCATATTAACATTAAAACTACATCAATTTCCTTTTCCACATCTCAAAATAGTCAATACAGTATTCAAGAAAAACAAATTGTTTAACAATTTTTTTTGGTTACATGAATTTTGGTGCTGAAAAAACTTACTTCGCAAATCACAAAAGCAAATGCTTGATTGAATTTAGCATTTTATCCTCAACTAAGTCAACTGACCATTCCAAAGGACCTCACTTTCCATTTGGAAAAAACACCAGGGTTTTGTTAATTAAATGTATCGCCCACTAACCTCCCATTAAAATCCCCTTGGATCCCTTGCATTTACTAAGCACAACCAAAATTGGCCCATTTCAGAACTTCAATTCCCATTTTGTGATGCAACCACAAGCTGCAACTATACAATTTTACCAAATATAATAAGTAATTTTATGGTAAGTAACTGCCTTCCAGCTAAATGCTTGTCTATGGTTTTTATTATTACAATATCACAAATGTTGCTAAATGTCCTGATAGTCTCATCAATATTACTGGATGACTTTGTCATCTGAGTTGTCATTTGCTCAGTAACACCTTAAAAGTTCCTGAGAAGAGATCCTACATTGCTGCATGCCACATCAGTGTCTTAATAACTGGTACAACTTGATGTCTGTCTGTGTCATAGGTGAAATCATCTTGAAAAGCTCACTCATTATGCATCTCAGAAAGATGATCCTTTAAAAACAGGCCAGTATCATCCTCCAAATGAAGGGAGATATGTTACCAGCTGAAGTCAAACTGTTACAAACAGTACCCTACTAATCATTTAGCTGCTGGCCTGTCTTTCATTACTACTACTACCACTCCTACTAAATACATTTTTATGCCTATACTGTACACTTTTACTTGCAAGCAGCTCACCCTTTCCCACAGGTAAGTTCTTTTAATTTTGTGAGATCACATTTTTCCAGCATATACATCACATAACAACTTGCAAGGCAGTTCTTCTGATGTTCACCAAATGGTGTGTGAGTGCTGGGGGATCAGGTGATGGTGGGTAATGCCTTGAGAGCTGGAGATACAATGAATGTGAATATTTTAATGGGGTAATAGGGGTATATAAGTACCTACAGGGAGGTGCATCCCTGCTCCTTAGTAAGTACCAGGTTCAGCTGGCCCAGCTGATAGTGCCTGGATTAAGACCCAAAGCTCAGGGCATGAGGGCCTGTTGTCTTGTAGGTAATTATCTCTTTAGGTAAAGGCTAGATTCAAAATTGAAGTTTGGGCTTGCTCAGGAGCACCACTAGAAATCAATGGCAGTGGAATGATCAACATGGTTAAAGCACTCAATGTTTTGTCTCCTCAGCCTTAACTCTGGATGTCTGGCATATGGCTTTAATTATATAACAATAGGAAAAGAGAAGGGGTCACTGGCCTTACAGCTAGAAATTGTGCATTACAAAGAACTGGTAATCCTTTTATATATTTAGCCAGTGAGCCACCATCCCATGCACATGGGATTGCTAAGAAAATAGGAAATTGGAACATAAGAACCCTCAATCTATTTGGAAAGATAGAAAAAGTTAAAAAATTAATTTGACAGATATGGAAGGACATCTTAGCTTTTTGTGAATCATGGAAAAAAGGAAAGGGAAAAGAGAAACTGGAAGGTAGTACTGTGTATATGTATTAAGGAAGACCAGATAGAATTGGTAGAGAAAGAGTAAGCATGAACTTAATGCCAAGTGCAAAAAAGGCACTAACTGCAGAGCAATGAGCAGTTGATTATGTGTGGCAAGATTTAAAACAATGCAAATTGACAAATTTTAAATTAATTTGTATTTTACATGGCCAACAAACCTACAGTCTTAACGCTAGGATAAATCTTCTAGTGCCAGCTGGAAACCAGTAAAAAACATAAAATTGTAGAACAAGGTACTGGTGGCAACGGGGTTTGGCTACTTGGGTGGGATAGGAGGAAACAACTGACCTACCTTCACACAAGAGTGTCATGACATATCAGTTTCTTCCTTACTGCCTTACTAGAAGGACATGTTGCTGCCCATCCTTCCAGAAGCCAGTATTTCCTGCCCGTTTTTCTTCTTTGGTTTGCCTTTTGTATTATGAAATAATGCTATTCTGTGTGATTGTGCATTAGTGCCTTTATTGTTTGTTTTTGTACTGCATTTGAACATGCACACCCATAACTCATCTCAGCCTCCCATGCTTAAGTCTAAGAGAAAATGTCCTGGCGTTGGTGGCTTCCCTTGTTCAAATTTTTTGGCTTCATTTAAGACTAACCCCCATTCTACTTGCAGCAGATGCAGAGCTAATGTGTGTAACGTTACTAATCCGTGTTCTGAATGCTGTTCTTGGCCTCCTGAGCAGTGGAGGATTTTTACCAAGAAGAAGAATCAGAGGAGGAAGGAGGCACCATCTTGGAAGGTTTTCTCCTCCTTCAATGGCTACTTCTCAGCCTCCTTCTGGTTCTTCTTCTATGTCCAATCTTTCTCCAGTTGCTTCTTCTTCCTTGGAAGATTTTACCCCTTCCCATTCTTCCATAGCTTTGGCTATGGAAGTTTCGAGAGAGGGGTCACAAGATATTATCTCTCTGGCTGCCCCTGCTCTCTCTTGGGGGTGATTCCCTGCGAGGGAACAGGCAGCACCATCTTGTTCTCTTTCAGGATCAGAGGCTCTGAAGATGGCTGCATATTATAGTGTACTATACACCGACGAATAAGATTTCCAAAGAAATAAGAAAATGAATTTTACATAAACTGCAGAATATTAATGTATTGCCAAAAATACATATGGCAATTTTTGTTGGTGATATGAAATCAAATTTAGTAGGAACAATAAAGGTATGGAGGATCAAATTGGGGCAGGAAGTCCTGAGAGAGATTGCATATAAAAATGGGGTGCAATTTATTAGTTTTCATAAAGAAAATAATTTTTTGGTAATTAGAGAATGCTTCCAACAAAAGGACATCCATCAGTATACAGTACTTGAATATCTCCAGATGGAGTAACAAAAACCAAACATTAATCAAGAGATAAAGAAAACTGAGGAATGTTAGGAGCTATACAGTTGCAAATGTTGGCAGTGATCACCAGCTTGTTACTACCACAGTAAAGTTGAAGTTAAAAGTCAACAAGAGTTGACTAAATATCTAGGTCTGATACAGTAAAGCTTCCTGAAGGCAAACATCATGAAGATTTTGCTACTGAATATCTAAAAAGATATGCAGTTCTGGAAACAATATCTAGGGACTAGTTTGACACCAAGGATGTGTTATATGTCATTTTCTGGAAAAGAAGTGCTAAGATATGGGGTAACAAGACAGAAACCTTAAGTATGTGATGAGACCTAGGATACAATGCAGAGAAAAACAAAAGGTAGATATATTTCAAGGAGGTGAAGAACACAAAGTAGAACATACTAGGTACTGTATTCAAGACTAGATTGTGAAGTTAAAGATCAGGATGAAATGAATGAATATTGGGGCTAATGGACTGATGCTGATAAAGCCATGTATTCAGAAATGCCACAGAATTACTAATGAAATATCCATGGGTGAAAAGAAAGGAAAATACCTATCAAAAGTAGGGATGGGTCAATAACAACTTCAGAAAGATGGGAGAGACAATGATGGGTAGTAAATTTCTGTTATGAAATCAATAAGAGGTGTAAGAGGATAATTTGCTTGATGTAACGCAAGATGATGTGCAGCACTGTATCAAATTTCAAAATCCCACTGTCATGGCTTTTGTTGATTATGAGACAGCATTTGTTAGTGTCTACATATCAATATGGAAGGTTTTGCAGCACTATAGCATATCAGTGAAATATGTACAGCTAATTGAAATTGTTCATAAAAAAAGTAGATGCAAAATTAATGCTGATATAATCTTGGAAACAGATTTTGCATAACATAAGGGGGTGCTAAAAGTGTTATTTCACCCTTGCTCTTTACCCTTCTTATAGATTTTATAATGGAAAAAGTGGTCAGAGATGGAAGAAAGAACTTACATTGAAGTAATAACAGAAACCTGACAAACTTTGAATAGCCAGATGCTGTTTTATTCAGAAAAATGCAAGATTTACAAAGCCTGCTTAATAGAATGCCTCATATATCCACATAGGACTCAAAAAAATAAAAACAGAAGCAATGAGGATAGAGTATGCACAAATAGAGAAATAACTAAAGAGGTTGACTTTCAAACATTTAGGAAAAATGAGGTCCAAAACACATTCTCTTGAGTTAGAATTTAGTGACAGATTAAGAAAAACACATCCTCTTGAGTTAGAATTTATTGACAGATTAAGAAAAATGCATCAAACAATGGCCAGTGTGAATTAGATCAAGAAAATTAAACAGACCAAAAATGCATACAAAACTAAGATTGGAAATTAGTCTAGTAAAGATCACTATTGCTATATGAATATGTATCAAGGTATGATAATGAAACTACAGTATATATAAAAGATCATGTCAATCTGTGAATAAAGCTTTAAGAAGAAGATTTGGAGTTAGATAGCAGGAAACCAAAATGGAAATTACAAACAACATACTGTATATTAACCCTTAAACGCCGAGCCTCTATTTACAAAAAACGTTCCTATATGCCGCGTAGCGCTCGGGAGCTAGTGCCCTGCCGAAAAAAGTTTTTTCAAAAAATCACAGCACGCTTAGTTTTTAAGATTAAGAGTTCATTTTTGGCTCCTTTTTTCATTGCCTGAAGTTTAGTATGCAACCACTCAGAATGAAAAAATATCATTATCATATATAAATATTGGAATATCTGACAGCGAAAAAAAAAAAACTCGTATATAATTGTATACAAATCACGCTGTAAGCAAAAAGGTTAAAGCTAATGAGTTATTTTTTTTAGTTGTATTGTACACTAAATTGCGATGATTTTGGTATATAACAGATTGTAAAACAATTAAAGCAACACAGAGAAAATATTATCACAAAATGATGCATGAATTCGTAACGCGCGGATCTAAAAAAAAGTTTTTTTCAAAAATTCACCATAAATCGAAATATTGTGCTAGAGACTTTCCAATTGTTTCAAAATGAAGGAAATTGATTGAATATTACTAGACTGTAAGTTTTTTAGCTTACAATTGCATTTTTTTACCGTTTTGATCGAGTTAAAGTTGACCGAAGGTTGATTTTTTTCTATTTATTGTTATTTATATGAAAATATTTCAAAATGGTAAAAAGCTAAAAGCATGATTTATTTTGTTGTATTCTACATGAAATTGCACATTTTGATGTATAACACTTTATGTAACAAATAATATAAAAATGGCAAAAAATTACAACAAGGTGACTCAAGAAATGCTAGGATTTTTAGCGGAGTTCACAAGGGGATGGAAGGAAAAAAGTTTTTAAAATTCACCATAAATCGAAATATTGTGCCAGAGACTTTCGTTTGTTGCAAAATGAAGGTAAAGGATTGATTGTTACTAGAATGTAAGAATTTTGGCTTACGATTGCGTTTTAGAGCATTTCGATCGAAAGTTAAAGTTGACCAAGGTTATTTTCTATTTATCGTTATTTATATGAAAATATTTCAAAATGGTAAAAAGCTAAAAGCATGATTTATTTTTTGTTGTATTCTACATGAAATTGCGCACATTTTGATGTATAACACTTTATGTAACGAATAATATAAAACGGCAAAAATTACGATGCAATGTGACTCAAGAAATGCCAGGATTTTCAGCGAAGGAAAAAGTTTTTTTCAAAAATTTACGGATGCCCCTCAGACACCCCCGATGCTTCCTAGGGGTCGAAAAGGCACGGGATGTGGTCCTGGTCCCTTCGGTCACACGTGGCCGCACAACACGCCGTTGAGAAGCTGGGTCATCTTGGGTGCTTGGTCCCTCCAGCATCCCAGTCTAAAACTCGTCTCACACGCTCACTACCGACAGGCAATATGCGCCTTCACGGTCCTGACAACGTTGGGACATCTCTGCAAACGTCCTGTTGCCTCACACAAATACGCAAAACACTCGCCAAAGTTCTGCAAAACACAGATGCGCAAAAAATCGCTCTCCGACAATGCGCCGATGCTTTCTGGTACGGAAGGAGGAAATTCGGCGCATGCGCTGGCCTGGGTGACGCTTATAAACAAAACAACAGCTTGATCCGCGGAACTCCCAGCATCCCTCAAGGCGCGTGATTTAAAACCTTTGCAAACTAGGCCTATAATTATTTTTCC
Organism: Macrobrachium rosenbergii; assembly: GCF_040412425.1. Lineage (NCBI taxonomy): Eukaryota > Metazoa > Arthropoda > Malacostraca > Decapoda > Palaemonidae > Macrobrachium > Macrobrachium rosenbergii. The sequence goes on from NC_089796.1 coordinate 57,405,988, forward strand.
GCAATATTTAAAAACCATTTTAGTCGACGTACCCGTCGTCCACTTGACACCCAACAGACAATTTTAGTCGGCGTATGGTACGTCCAGTAGGCGTTTAAGGGTTAATGAGATAATGAGAGGAAGATGGAGATGGCTGAGACTTGTGCTACGCTCAACCTTCGGAGAATAGTATATGACAGTATATTAGCTGGGCTTATGGGTACCAGAAGGGTTGAAAGACCTAGACTCACATGGATGTGAATTCATGATTCTCATCCAAGAGTTGAGTTGAGATATGTGGAAGATAAAACACAGGCAAGATATGAGTGGCAGAATTTCACAAAGGCCCTTTGTGCCACTAAGCATTGGAAGTGACAATGATGATGTAACTGCAGTAATATCATGTAAAAAGAAATAAACATAAATAATATAAAACAAGTCAGTGCATTTCATTCACCTTAATCAGGTAGGTGTCTGTTGGAAAACTAGGCTAGCCAACAGAACCTTGAAGGTATTAATAACCTAAAATCATCTAACATCAACAAGTAAGTATGTATATAAATTGTTCAAACTTTTTTTTTTATTAAAAAAAACTATTGTGCTCCAACATCCAAGTTTCATTTGCAACACAAGAAAATTAAAAACAAAAATGCTCACTAATATTTAAAAAAAATGAACAATTTTCAAAGTAATTTGTATTTTTCCTAACATATAAACCTGAGGTCTTTACATATGGAATTAACTTTCACCAAGCTGGAAGTCCCGCTATTAAACTTTTGCAAGGTTGGTTATGGGAACAGTTACCAATGTTATGGGCAGAAGTACCGCCTACCCAGTCGGTATACATTTATTTCTGCACAGTTTACCTTTTGGCCCAGGTAAGATAATGAGGGGTGGTAAGAGGTGGGCCCTTAATGTAAAGACCTCAGGTCTGTATGTTACGAAAAATACAAATTACTTTAAAAATTTGTCATTTGTTCCTACACGAATACAAACCATCAGTCTTTACACGTGGAGACTTACTTTTGGAGGGTGGATTCGGAGTAAATCTCTGAACTGACAGGTAGTTCGGCTCACCTGGGTACTTATTCCTGGCCGTGAAAGCGTGAAGGAAGGAGACCATACCTCTGATTTACTGAACATGAGAGATGTTCAATCGTCAGATTTTGGGCACTTCAAATTAAAGGAATGTAATATCCTTGATTTGAAAAGGTTTGGATAAACCCACAGTGTTGGAGACTATAAAGCTAAGAACAACAAACTGGTTTGCTCATAGTAAGTCCCTCTCTCCCCTTGCTAGAGAGAAGGAAGGATTCGCATCTACTAATCCAAATAGTTAGATTACAGATAGGATACTCAGTCATCTAGATCATCTGCATGCACGCCAGTCCAGCACGTGATGGCGCGTTCATTGTTCCCCTGCCCACTGGAAGACAGGAGAAAGGGAGGAGGCCAGTCCCACACAAACACTTTCTCCTAGCAGCCGCAAACCTTGGGTGAGATGCAATTTGTACTTCAGGAGCTGGGTGAACTAAATGACATGTTGAGCATCCACCATAGGTTCCAAGGAAAAGGAGTCCAAGGACCTATGGGCAACGTCCCAAGGTAAAAGGAGATGAATGTGATCTGCATGATTATCCATCCTAATACTCGACCTACAGGTTCTTTCTGAATACAATGGACAGACTGATGCCCCTGGCCTCGCAAGATGTGGTCCAAAACGTACTGATGTCCACCAAGAAGTTGCAGGGTACACTCATTTGATCATCTCACTGGTCAGAAAAATGACAATTTGGACACCATTTCTTGGCCAACTCGAAGGTAACAAATGAGTCATTGGCACTGAGTTGAAAGTCTAGTCTTTATGGAGGCAACATAGATGTCATACCGTCATTGGCACCACAAGACCAAGGGAGTGGAATGATCCATCTCCCTGAACACTTTTGAAACATCTAGAATGACGAAAGGCATAAGCTTCCAGATGTAAATGGGTACCAAAGATGCCTTACTTTATTCAAAAGTGCGAGAAGATAGAACAGAACATTGCCAACTTCAGTACGTCAAGAAAGGACTTTGATCAAGCTTCTTCAGAGGTTGAACGAATCCGGAAGTCAAGATGCCAAGATCAACTGTCCTTATCTCCTGGCTTCAGCAAATAATCATTGTAATGACATCCCTCTTGCTTGGGATGTATGGTTGGTCACTGCACTGAATGTTCTTCTGTTTGCTCGTGTACATATACTACAATAGAGCAGATGAAAGGCTAGGGTCTTTTGTTGCCCATGGCACTACCATGATATTGTTGCTATCTTGGGTATTGAGACTTGAAAGTCTAAAAACAACTGTGCTTAAGTCCCAAGAAAGGAAGTGTGGGAGACTGCCGCCCTGGTCGATGCTCCTAAGAATGAAAAGTCTTTGTAGGAGGATAGTGTAACCATGGCACTACCTTGGTGTCGTTGCTATCAAAGGAGTGCCTATTTGGACACTGAGACTCCTGAAACTGTCTTAAGAGTCACATCATACTCTCCTCAGTTTGTGGATCAACTGGTAATTACAGCAGCAGCAGCAGCTACTGCCTACACCTCCCACTCCTCACAAGCGGAGTGTAACTACATTAAGACAAAAGAAATGGAGCTCCTAGACACCACTTCTTGACTGAATAGGAACCAAACAAAAAAAACAATTCTTTCAAAAATAAGAGGAGAGTAACCTCTCACTTAACTGCACTAACAGCTCTAAAGGGGATACAGGTATGTCCAAATTGCAGTTATGGGAACAGCTAGTCTTGGTTTCAGACACCCCAAAATCCTATTATACTCCTGAATAGCACATGAAAATGTACATTAACTTACAAAAGCTTATAGAATCCAAACACATGGGAAGTATACATTAATTTATAAAATAAGTGTTTTGAACACAACACTCCCAAAAAACAAGATGCTTTGGCAAGCAAAAATGTCGCACACAAGACCTTCCTTATGCTAGGCTAGCCTACTATAACTAGTACTCATGATCAATTAACTACATCACATATAAACAATCCACAGGTAATGCAAGCTACTGTATTTGTTTGCATAATGAATGCTATGTACATATTTATTGGTGCTCATATACTATTTACATGCACAACAAGTCTAATTAGCTAGCCACTGAGAGATAATTTTGACTGCTACTTATACATAGATAACAATCATGCACTAATACTAAAACTAGAATGATTTTACAGGGTAATTTTTTCATGGGAGAAACAAATAACACAAAATTTTCTGAAAACCTATAAACTAAAAAAAATAATAATAACCATAATATTAAAAGAATGAGTAAATATTATTGTAACAACAAATAGTTAATTTTACCTCAGACCTACTATGCTGGGCTAAACATGGACACCATTCAACATTTGAGTTGAACTGCCAACCACAAGGTATGAGAAAATTTACTATTAGATACATAATACCATTCTATAAAATTGGTGAGCAAGGGTGAGAAAATATTTATGTTATTATATTATCCTATACTTAGAGGTTTATTTTGGGAAAAATGAGATTTTACATTTGCAAATAACTTACTGTACACAAATTCATATATTATTTTCTAACTTTCTTATTTCTTAATATAAAATAGCACTTTTTTAAACAAAGTTCTTTAGGCATACAATAAACTAAAGGCATTAAATCTGCCCTATTCAGAACTCCATATTACAATATTTTAATTTTTCAAAGGCAAAAATGTTGAACCTTTTTACCCTTTCCAAATTGATGCAGATGAATGACTGACTGGCAAATGATCAGTCTGTGTGTGTGTGTGCATGTGTCTACCTTGGGATTTGGGGGTGGGTCTTGGAACTAGCCTGGGCTAGACACACATACACACCTTCAATTCAAGATCAAAAGTTGGGGAAAATGTACTGTTATCTCTAAATACATAATATGGATAAAACCAGATTTTGGTGTGTATGTCTACCAGAGCTCCATGGTGACCAAACTAATATCAAAGATTTCTAGTTGTGTCAAAATGCTTAACATTATATCACGTGATGGAGTATATAAATGACTCAGAGATAAGAGGGCACTTTCCATTATCTTCAGCAAAGCTGAACCCAGTTTTTCCAACATCAAAGAACCTGCAAGAAAGAGAAGTGACTATTGCACACATGCATCCGCCCTCATTTACAACCGGGCCGTTAAAGACCAAGGAGCCATCACTCTCTGTTGGCCTATAGCAAACAATTTATGTTGTTACCAGCACTCCGAAAAAATTAAGACTTTTTTTCTCTGATTTCATTATCGAGGATCATGGAAACATAAAAAATATGGACAGTCAAGCAACAGTGAGAAATGCCTTCCTAAAGACTGTAATAAGGGGAGGACGATATCTTTTTCCTCCATTGTCCCAGATCTCAAAGGTTTTGAGCAAACTTCTAACCTTCAAAGGAACAGCTTATTTAATAGCCCATAGTGGCCAAACAGGCACTGGTTCCTTTTATTTCAACAACAGACAAGAAGATCAATGCCACTATCGTCCACTGTTCTATCCCAGAGAGTAGGAGGGAAAGTCATTTATGCATCCTCCTTTCTGAGCCAAGACCTTCACGTATGGATTTTTTAAATATCCATCGTGAAAATTACTCACCCAACATTGCTAGGTGCCTAGTGCAAAAATTACGGACATCATCTACTCGACAATACCAGCCCATATGGAAGATATAGTTAGATTATATCCATACTGAGACCCCAGTTAAGATTTCTAAAAAAAAAAAAACTTTATTTTTCTTATATATCCTTTTTGAAGAAAAACGCCTTGCGGTTACAACAGTCATGGCATACAAGGCTGCATTTACGGAACCGTTGCTTTATGGATTCGGGATTGACTCCAGATAGAAGCTGTCACTTCCCTTCTGCAGTCTTTTGCTGCACAAAGGCCCACCCCAAAAAGGCTTCCAATTACCTGGTCCCTAAGCAAGGTGCTTAGACTTCTATTAACCCCTCAATTCAGCAGACCCAATACAACCACAACGCACATGCTACAAAAGACGATCTTGATTGCATTAGCATCAAGAGCTCGCATTAGTGAACTGGGCTCTCTTAGACGGGGACAATGCATCACGCATACAGCTGACCCTCAATTATTATTGTCCCCTGGCCAATCATTCCTAGCCAAGAATGAGGATCCTTTACAAAGGAAATCTATTCTTATAAGAAAACTCAATTTAGCAGAAAAAACATTATGCCCAGCTCAAGCACTTACGGTTTACCTAGAAGTCACGCCAAACATCCAATAGGGTCCTATTTTCCTACACCCTAACACAAACTAACCACTCTCCCTACAAGGGCATATCCACACTCCTTTCCTAGATCACATGATATTAGGAAAGTAAGTACGTCGTTGGTCTTCTTCAGAAATGTCTCTTTCGAAGAAACCTCTGAATGTACAGGGTGGTCATCAGTTAAATTTACGACGTGCTCAAACAAATTCGACTACACTGTGTATCAGTAGGTGGCATGGTTAGTCCTAACCCCTAGGTGATACAGCAGAAAACCAGGGGTCTTATTGACGGTGAGTATGCTAACTATCGCTGGGACAAGGGTGACAGTACTACAACCAAACTTAGCATGCTTAGGTAAGCCACTGTAGAACTATATCCTAAAATGTACGTTTGTGTATAGTTTCTTGTTCCTTGGTACCAAAACCTGAAGAGTACTTGGAATAACGAATGGGACTTGAAATTTGTGGCTTGACCTCGGACCAGAAATGTTTTTTCCTTTGGGGTGTTGGTATTAAAAATTGAGAACTTAAGCCTTTTTCGTCACCTGTCAGTTTCTTTGTAAAGCTCCTTGAGGTTGAAACAAGCGATTACGCTATCAAAAAACAGGTTTTGACACAGAAAAACCCTATTTTTGATAGTTGCTGTTGAGTCCTCAAATGGCCTCCCCCCCCCAATTCCCTGACAAAAAGGCATGGGGTTTGGGCAAGGGATCATCCTGCATTGACCAACAGAGAGTAATGGCTCCTTGGTCTTTGACGGCCCAGTTGTAAACAAGAGGGCGGACACACATGCGCAATAGTCACTTCTCTTTCTTGCAGGTTCTTTGACATAGGAAAAACTGGGTTCAGCTTCACTGAAGATAAGGGAGTTCAGCTTCACTGAAGATAAGGAAGAGTGCCCTCTTGTCTTTGAGTCCATTATATACTCTATCATATCTTATAATGTTAATCATTACAATACAATACCTGGCCAAAAAGACCAACTAGAAGAGAATTCTTTGATATTACTTTGGTCACTATGGAGCTCTGGTAGACCATGGAAGGTAACTCCTTGAGAACTCAACAGTGACTACCAAAAATAGCTTTTCCTATGTCAAAACCTGTTTTAGGGTTAGAGAGAAAGAGAAAGAGAAAGAGAGAGAGAGAGAAAGAGGCACTTGACGTTGCAAATAAGTTACGAAATTACTGGTACAGGCAGTCCTCGGTTATCGGTGGGGGTTCCGTTCTGGGGGCGTGATGATAACCGAAAATCTCCACAAACCGAAAATCGGCAAATTTCCAGTGTTTTTTCAGCGATTTTTGGGGCTTATCGGTGCCAAAAAGCACCGATTTTCGGTTATTGGCACCTCTGTTAGGTATGTATCGGTGCCAATACCCAATTATCGGCACCAATAAGTGGAAATCGGCGATTTTCATCGCTAGACAAGCATCATAAAACCGGATCGCTAATAACAGAGCCATCGCCATTAACCGGGGACTGCCTGTATATATATATATATATATATATATATATATATATATATATATATATATATATATATATATATATATATATATATATATATATATATATATATATATATATATATATATATATATATATATATACAGTGAATATTCATATTCGCGGGGATGCGTCCCACACCCCCTAAATAGGTCAAATACAATGCTTAAACCCCTCTAAAAACACTTAGAACTGTCCATTTGATAGCTTAAACCAAGAAAAACCCTGTAAAAATGCTTATACCTGAGTATTTTAATAGTTTTATCACAAAAGTGCATTTATTCATGAAAATTATATGAAAATACAGTAATTAGTGAATATTTCTCAGTGAAAAATACTGAATGGGCAATTTTGTGAATGATGGCTAGATATGTTCCACAGAGAAACCCGAATATGTAGTCCAAAAACCATGAGAACGCGAATACAGGGGGTTTACTGTCTTCTTCTTTCTTCTTCTTCTTTTTTAACGTGCTTTTTTCCCATTTTTGTATGGGGTAAGCACGATTTCTTTGAAGGACTTTTGATTTGCTTTGGGGTAGACCGTAGTCTCGATCGGCTGCCCTGCCTGACATCGCTTAGACCCCGGTAGCGTATGGTACATGTTTCATACCAGACCCAACGCCCTTTCTCCCAGCAGCGAAGTTGCGCTGGTAGGTCGAGAGTTCGAAAGATGTTTGTTATGTTTTAGATGTTGGAGTGGCTTTGTTTTTTGTGTGTGTATTTAGTCTGTTTGCTTTTTAAAACTCTATCCGGATTACATACATAATCCCAGGTGTCCACGGATAGCAAAGTGTCCGCCTCTCTGATCAGTCGGCTGCGGTTTGAACCAGCCCCACAGACCTCTACTGAGTCCGAAGCTGCTGCTGTAACCGACTGTTTCGAGGCCCTGGGGTTTACTGTGTGTGTATATATATATATATATATATATATATATATATATATATATATATATATATATATATATATATATATATATATATATATATATATATATATATGTATGTATGTATATTTATATGTATATATATATATATATATATATATATATATATATATATATATATATATATATATATATATATATATATATATATATATATATATATATTTTATATAATTTTCTTACTTAAACCCAAAATTCCATTTAAAAAGTCTCTTTCTTAGCAAAAGAAGTCTTTTTGTTGGCAAATAAATTAGGAAATTACTGGTAGTGTACATAAAATTTTATATATTTTTCCAAATTTCTTATCTCTTAACCCAAAATTCCACATAAAAAATCTTTTAAGCCATTTCCAGTTTTCTCACCACATTTCTCCTCATTATTTTCACAGTATTAGGCTTAAATATTTAAAGAAGAAAACACCCAATTTTCTATCCTGCCTTTCAAGTCAGCTTCAGTGCAATGACTGCACAGTTTGTCATTCTCTCTCTGCCTCTTACATGCAATCATTTTCTCATTTTTTACTAACTTCAATTGCTTTCCATACCTTTTCAAGATGTAATTTTCTTTTGTTTAAATGAATATGCTTAGCTGTAAAAGTGTACAAGTACAGTAGGTACAGTTACTTCTTACAAACCTGGTTCTCTCAGCCTCTCTTCTTTACTCCATTACCACTTACTCTCTTAACAGCATGGAAATATATGGCTGAGATGAACAAAATAAATACTATTAGTAATTCAGCCTCCTTTAGAAAGGTTTCATCATAAAAATTCTAGGGAGGATTTTAAAAAGTGCCATCATGGGAAGTGCAGTTAAACAAGGGATTCGTATAAAGTGGTTTTAAACTTTTTTTATTTAAAAACTTATCTTGTTCAGTGACCAAGTACTGTACAGTACTAGCAATTTACACTTGTTTTTGTATCATATAACAGTGCATTGCAAAGAGAAGTTGACTCACTCTCTTTACATCATAAGTGGGTTCATCTGATTTGAACAACAATGATTAAATGAACTATAATTCTATTTTCATTGTATCTGATGGCTGTAGGCAGTCCCCAGGTTATGGCAGGGGTTCCAATCCAGCAGTGCTGTAAGTCGGAAATCGCCATACCCCAGAACATCATAAAAATGAAGTTTTTATGATAAAACAAAGTTTTATGAATACTTACCTGGCAGTTATATATATATAGCTTAATCCCTGTCAAACCGCAGATTTTTCAAAACTCGAGGCAACCACGAATGGTAGGTGTCTTCGATTAGGTGGTTAACAACCCTTACAGGGTGGTACTTTGGAATCATTCCTGTTTTCAGTTCCTCAGATCATCTCTTGCCCGACCTGTCTCCTGAGGGGAGGAGGGTGGAGAACTTTAAATAAATATATATAACTGCCAGGTAAGTATTCATAAAACTTTGTTTTATCATATAAACTTCATTTTTTACGAATAGAACTTACCTGGCAGTTATATATATATAGCTGATTCACACATTTGGAGGAGGGTGAAAGACAGCCAACATCGTTGGAAACAACTATAAGTCGTAGGTAATCACCTTGATTCCTTACCTGCTAAGGTAGCTGACTTCAAGGTTCCTGCCTCTTGAGTCGCTTTCCTTAGGAGCGCCAGCCAGTGGAGACCTGCTATGCTGAAACAACTCAATCGAGTCTGTCAAACGGGTGAGACCAGCAATGTGACTAGACTTCTGTACTACCTATTCCCCTTTTATTACCTGCAACCTTACTCAACCTAACCACTCTAACCTTGCAGACTAGATATCCACCTATCTAGCTAGACTGAGGTTGCTGTTCCCTACAAGGAAGCTTCCTCAAACAACCATAAAACACCAACCCAATTACAGGTATCCCAAACAAAAGTTAAGGTTGAGGGGAGGTAGTAACTCCTTACCCAATACCGAAGCATTAGCTACATATGGGCCCAAGGTGTAACACTTCTCATAATCGACTCTTACCTCTCTGAGGTAATGAGAAGCGAATACAGAGTCGCTTCTCCAAAAAGTGGCATCCATTATTTGCTTAACTGACATATTCTTCCTATGCCAGTGATGTTGCAATGGCTCTTACCGTGAGCCTTCACCTTCAACAAACCAAAGGTCTCCTCTTCACATAAGAGTGTGAGCTTCTCTTATCGCCTCCCTCAAAAGAATGATAACGATTCTTCGAGAGGGGCTTTTATGGATCCCTTCACTGAACACCACAAAGAACTGGATGAACCTCTTAAGTCCTTTGTCCTAGAAATATATGCCTTGAGGGCTCTAACTGGACAGAGGAGTCTCTCCTCCTCTTGGGCCCACTAAATCAGTGAGGTTAGAACCTCAAACGTCCCCTGCCAGGGTTTGGATGGGTTCTCATTCTTAGCGAGGAAGTCGAGCCTTAATGCACAAACTGCTCCATTACGATTGAAGCCTACTTGCTTCTGTATTGCCTGAATCTCGCTGACCCTTTTGCTGTAGCAAGAGCCAACAGGAACAGAGTTTTCTTTACGCCTCTCAGGTTGCTTAAGTGAGATGGGTTCTGAACTTCCTGCTGCACTAGAACTTCAAAACCACATCCAAATTCCAGGACGGGGTCTCAAAGTCTGCTTTGTCGTTTCAAATTACTTTAAAAGATCCTTCAAGTCTCTATCTTGCGACAAATCTATGCCTCTGTGCCTAAAGACCGTAGAAAGCAAACTTCTGTATCCTCTTATGGTGGATACGGCCAGCTTAGAATCTTGCCTGAGGGACAAGAGAAAATCAGCTATCTGGCTCACAGAGGTAGTGGTTGAGGAAACCTTATGCTGCTTACACTAAGATCTAAAGGTTTCCCACTTTGATTGGTAAACTCTCTGTGAAGAGACCCTCCTCCCCTCTGGCGATAGCTCGCAGCTTGTGCTGAAAATCCTCTTGCTCTGACAAGCTTCTCAATAGTCTGAATGCAGTCAGTTGAAGAGCGAGGGTTTTGATGATACCTCTCGGTGGGGCTGTCTGAGAAGCCTTGGACTTGGAGGAAGACTTCTCGGAAAATCCACCAGCATTTCCAACACCTCTGTGAACCATTCTCTTGCTGGCCAAAAAGGAGCTATCAGGTCATTCTCCTGAATCGAGGAGGGCTAATTTCTTGACAACTAGATTGATAATCTTGAACGGAGGGAACGCATAAGCGTCTATCCCCGTCCAGTCCATCAAGAAGGCGTCTCTGCTATTGCTTCTCTGTCCGGGACTAGGGAGCAGTAGTTGGGGATTCTCTTGTTCTGGCTGGAGCGAAAGAGGTCTATTGAAGGCCTCCCCCATAATCTCCACAGCGTCCATGCAAACTTGAAGATTGAGGGTCCATTCTGTGGGCAGAGCTTGCCCTTTCCTGCTGAGCATGTCTGCTCTTACATTCTTCTGCCCCCTGCAGATCTTGTCAACAGCTCCACTCCGGTCTTTTTGCCCACAGAAGGAGCTCTCTTGCTCATTTCGTACAGTGACAGAGAATGAGTCCCTCCTTGCTTCCTGATGTAAGCTAGAGCCGTGGTGTTGTCTGAATTCACTTCTATTACTCTCCCCATGACAGATTCCTTGAAGGCTTTCAATCCTAACCGAATGGCCATCAACTCTTTCCTGTTGATGTGCCATCCGATCTGTCCTCTTCCCAGGAGCCTGAGACCTCCTTGTTCTCTCCAGTGTTGCTCCCCATCCTGACTCAGGCGTCTGAGAACAACACTAGGTCTGGGTTCTTCCTGCGTAGGGAGATTCCTTCCCCTAAGATCAACGGATCCAGCCACCAACTCAGATGCTTCTTGGTCTCTGCTGGAATGTGGAAGGAAAATGAGTCCTCCTGATTCTTCCTGTCCCAGACTATTGAAAGGAAGTGTTGCAGAGGTCTGAGATGCAACCTTCCCAGAGAGACAAACTTCGGCGAGGAGAGGTGCCCAGCAAACTCATCCACTCCTACTTGAGCACTTGTCTCCCCAGGAAATCCTGAACCTTCTCAAGGCACTTGGTTTGCCTTTCTTGGGAGGAGAAGCCCGGAACGAGCTGAGTCCAGAACTATCCCCAGATAAAGAATCGTCTGACTCGGCTCGATCTGGGACTTCTTGTTGATGAGACCCAGGTCCTGGGCCATCAAACGTCTTGCGTAAGTCCTCCAGACACCTGTTCTTCGACTGAGACCTTATCAACCAGTCGCCTAGGTACAGGGATACTCTTATCCCCCCTCGGAAGCCATCCCGCCACGTTTGTCATTACCCTGGTGAACACTTGAGGGCTGTGCTGAGGCCGAAACAAAGGGGGCTTTGAATTGGAAGCACTTGTCCTGGACTACAAACCTTAGAAACTTCCTTGAAGTCGGGGTGGATGGGGATAAGAAAATGCAAGCGTCCTGCAGGTCCAGAGATACCATCCAGTCCCTGGGCGGACTGCTGCCAGCACCAACTGAGTCGTCTCCATGGTAAACGGTCTTTTCTACAAATCAAGTTCAGTGCGCTGACATCAGGACCGGTCTCCATCCACCCGAGCTCTTGGGCACTAAAAACAGGCGATTGTAGAACCCTGGGGATCCTAGTTCCAAACTGGTTCTATCGTTCCTTTCTCCAACATCTGGTCTACTAGATTCAGGAGTGCCTCTTGTTTCATAGCGTTCGAGTACTGAGCCACTAAGGCTCGTGGGCGTTGTTGAAAGTGGCGGTTTTCCCATAAAGGGAATCTTGTACCCTTCCTGATGACTGAGAGGGACCAGGTGTCCGCCCCTCTTGCTTCCCAGGCCTGCCAAAAGTGTCACTGCCTTGCTCCTACTGCTGTCTGGAGGACTTGTTTTCAATTCTAGAGCGGGGTTCTAACGTCCTTCTGTTCGCTCTACCGCCTGTTTCTTGCCTTCTTCCTCTGAATTCGTTCTGATGGAACTCTACCCCAGAAAGGGCTGCTGAACCTTCTTCTCCTCCTTCTTAGCAGCTGGCGGTGCCGGTAGAAACTTCCTCGCCCGGCTTAGTAAGATCTTGAGTAGCCTTTTTGTGTCAGAGTCTGGGAAATATCCTGACCAGGGACTCCGAAAATAGATGCTCCGAGAGGGGGGCGTATAGGGAGCTCTGCCTTCTGTGCGACTGCTAAAGAGATTTGGTCGTGAAGGAGCATAACAAAGCCCTCTTCTTCAAAATCGCTGCAGTAAACAGTGAAGCCATCTCATTTGCTCCATCCTCAGAGCCTTATCCATACAGGCCATAATACTGGTAAGGTCTTCAATTCCTGTTGCTGAATGGTTTCTGTTTTCTTGGCTAGAGTTCCAAGAGCCCAGTCTAAAAAACTAAACACTTCAAAAGATCTAAAATTCCTTTAATGAGATGGTCTAGTTCGTCATCGACCACATCACCTTGGCTGAATTAAGGCATGTCTCTAGACAGGTCTACTATGCAGAGAAGTCCCCCTGGGAGGAGGCAGAACTCCAGGCCAAGAGCTTCCAGTCTCATACCACATGCCTGCCTTGAAGCAAGCCTAGCTGGTGGGAACGAAGGTGGACTTTACTGCTTGTCTCCGCTCTTAAGCCAGTTATCAATCCTGGTCAGAGCCTTCTTTGCTGAAATGGACAGTTTCATTTTAATAAACGCTGACTGCTTCTTGATTTCTTCCTGCTGAACTGGGACTGAGAGAACAAGGAGCAGCAGGCTTACACTCCTCCCATACAGTTCCAGGAGAGAGCGAGAGAGAACCTTATAATCATCAGGCATTAGAAGGTTTATCTTCGTCCTCTGAAACATCTTCTAAATCATGAATTCCTCCAACTCCGTCTCTTTCTCTTCTTGCTGTATTGCGCCAGAGAGGGCGACGATCGTCGATGCGCCCTGGCGCCGAGCTGGTTACGTCTGACAAACAGCACTTGATGCGTCCTGATGTCGAGGCTGGAGTGCGTCCTGGTATCGAGCTGGATGCGTCCTGGCGTCGGCGTTGGATGCGTCCTGGCGCTGAGAATGGATGCGTCCTGATGTCGAGGTGGATGCGTCCTGGCGTCGAGAGAATTCACGCGTTCTTTCCTTCCTGGAGAACCAAAGTCGTGATAGGTAAACAACAAGGAAGAATGCTCCTGGCGAGAGGAAGATAAATCCTGTCGCAGAGGGTGGAGAGGCGAGAGTTGAGCATCGGGAGAAGAACTCTGAGGTTTTTGCTTGGGCGAAAAGAGAAGAATCTTTCGTCCCCCACAACTCGCCCACCTGTGGACTCGAAGGGAGAGGGAATCCAGTTCCCTCTTACTCATAGAAGAAACCTTGCAGGCGTCTCCCTTCTTGATCTCTTCACTGGCAACTTGGAGTCCTTTACGTCTGTCCGACTGGGGGTGAGGACGGCTAAAGGCTTGTACTAGTGAAGCCAGTTGGCTGCATGGCGGTCATAAAGGATTTTGCAGCAGCTGCTGTCTTGAGGTTCAAGGAGAAGGTTGTCGAGCCAAGCTAGAAGAAGGAGAAGAGTTTCTCGAGAGTTCTCCGGAACCTGAAGGAAGGAGATCTCTCCTTCCTCCATACAACCTGCAGAGAACATTCCGTTAAAGGTCTTGACCTTTTTAGCTGGAGCCGACGTTCGGTGCGTCGTCGGAAGGAAAAGATTCTGGGCTCTCCATCCCACTCGAAGGAGAGCGAAAGCAGGCTGTTCCGCTTAAGCTGCAACCATCTTCTTTTGGTCAGGCCTCGACTCCTCATACTACCACCTATGTCTTGGAGAGGGCTCGGAGAAGACAAGCACGTCCGACACACACCTTTTCTGTGGCGGTCATAAGCAGCCTGGGGAAAGAGCAACATGACTGCTGAGGCGACGGCTGACCGAGGAGACGCCCCTCTCACCCCCTTACGATCGTCGACGTACCTTCTCCCTTGGTCCTGGGAGCTTGGTAGAGTTCTGAGACCTAGGGGCATGACAGGGTCGATCAGTCGCCACCTCCACTGCACTTACACAAACACTATCACTAACTTCACTTGCACTCTTGCCTTCCTTCAAGGCTGCAAGCTGATCCTTTAGTTCTTTCATCCCAGCCGCCATCCTGGCGTACTGAGGTCATTAACAGCAGCTACAGCTCCGTAGAAGGAGCAGGGCTACCACCTCAGGAGAGGTTCTACTTCTAAGGGTGATTTAGGAATAGAGGGGTTAAAAGAAATGTCTAGGCTAACATCACTCACAGACCTAGATTTAGATTTGTAACCTCCTTAACTTATCCATTTCTAATTTACGCACATAGCGTTTCATTTCCATCCATTTCTTTTCATCAAACCCTCGCATTCTTTACATCTTTTATCAAGAGCACACTCAAAACCCCTGCACCCTAAACAAACAGTGTGAGGATCAACCGAAGCTTTCAGCAACCTCACCTTGCATTCCTCATTCACACACACTCAAAAATACTTAGATTCAGACATCTTATCCAAGAACAATCAAAAGAATAAACCAAAAACAAGCCACAAAAGCGATTGCCAATCCAAAGGTCAATATCGTCATCAATTATAAGTCAATTACAGCGACCTAGGGAAGCGGCCCGAAAAACCTGACGGTGGACCAGCAACGATGTTGTCAGTCCAACCCGGCAGAGATGATCTGAGGAACTGAAAATGGGAATGATTTAACCACCTAATCTAACACCTACCATTCCAGCGGTTGCCGCGAGTTTAACAGAGAGGAGAGAGGAGAGATGAGAGAGAGAGAGAGAGAGAGAGAGAGAGAGAGAGAGAGAGAGAGAGAGAGAGAGAGAGAGAGAGAGAGAGAGAGAGAGAGAGAGAGAGAGAGAGAGAGAGAGAGAGAGAGAGAGAGAGAGAGAGAGAGAGAGAGAGAGAGAGAGAGAGAGAGAGAGAGAGAGAGAGAGAGAGAGAGAGACTTATGTAAGACTGGGGAAAGAAACATGTTTTTGCCCTGGTAATAAACCAGTTTTCTCCTCCTTATAGTAAACCCTCCTGGTGGCTACAGCTCCCTTAACCAATTTTCTCACCTTGTTATAGCGCAGGCAAGTTACAACGCTGCAACTTCAGAACATCAGCCGTAACCCAAAACCGATTTTTTGGTGGTCTGAAAGTTCCTCCCACAAAAATTCCACCCAAGAACATTTCACCCAGAAAATTCCACCCACGAAAATTTCAACCATGTAAAATTCCACCCAAGAAAAAATAGAAATTAGAGAAACCAATAAGGAATATAGAAACATATGATGTTAACTGTATATTTTATTCTTAAAATATAAATGCTTAAAATATAAATACTTTTTAATTGTTTAGAATGAGTTTAAAACAAATGGATTTAAAATGGTACAATACTCTGTCAAGGTTTTTAATGCAAATAAAGTGCTATACCTTTTAGAAATTCCATAGTACATGGCTGATCATTTTCAACAAGATTTTTCAGTCTTTCCTTTGTAGACTTGTATTTTTTTTCTGGGAGGTATCTCCTTGTCTTAAATGAACTATTTTTGTTTATGTAAGAGCCTCCTCTTTTTGCAGTGCAGAACATAGTGCCCACAAATTTGGATGCATACTTGTTAGAGGCTCTTAGAGCACTATTAAAACCTTCAACATGATTGTTCATCCTCGGTTCGTCATTTAGAGTAAGTTCTCTTACATTCAATATTTCTTGAGGAAAAGAGGTTCTACTCTTAAGTCTGCATTCTCCTCTTCCACACTGAACACCAAAGTAAGTTTGTTCAAAATATGAAATAAATTATATCAGTATCATCGTCATCAGAAAGAAGTTCAAAAGCATCAACAACTTCTTGGGTGGGTGAAAATGCCAAAGCACTAAAGCACGTCACTTTTATTGCAAAGGAAGAGTCAGTGTTGTACTCTACCTTTTTACCTAGTTCGCAAATTTTACGCCAGCAGGACTGACCAAAATGAAACAAACATCCTGATATAGCAGTACTTTCAAATACTGGTGTGAAGGCATTGTGCAAAGCTAGTTCAAAATCCATAATACATAGCACTGGTTATATGTTTGCACAAATCACGAAAAGCTGAAAAAAAGTCTTCGGTAGGTGGTCTCTTGTTTATTAGGCAACAAAGCAAATACTTGTGGGAAACGCCTTTCTTTATAAAGATGAAATGGACCATGAATAGCTGGGGCCAGAGATTTGGTGAAGCTTTAAATGTTCTGTCACAGAACCATATGTTGCTCGCTGATATATCATCCAATCCCGATCCCGTTGTAAATATTAAAATATGGTCCAAGTCCTCTATGCCACCATCATATGCTGAGAAAAATGATCCATCAGGAAGATATTTGAATTAATCTAGAATTTCATATCCTATGCGACATGTCGGAAGCACAAGAATCCCCCAAAACAGTCTGTCTCCAGTTCTGAATATTATGGGAAAGGGTGCACAAAATTTTGCAGCTTTGATTTTGCTTCTTCCTCTAGCAGCTGAGTGGCACTCGCAATTATTTCCCTTGCCGATGTTCCACATCCTACATAAACTGTATCATGCATTGAACTCACAGCAACTCTTGCTTCAATTTTTGCTCGTGAAGCAGGATGAGCATTCTTCCCAGAATTATAAATCAATGTAGGCTCCTTACAGTTGTAAGTCGTGTGAATACTGACCTTGCAGCCTTTACAAAATAGTCTGCATCACAGTAAGTTTTTGTTTTTGGAAGACTGTCTGGATGCTTCTCATATACATAGTTTTCCTCCTCACACAGCTTCCTTCTCTTTTCACTTGCAATAAATGTTAGGGCCACTGTTTAAGGCTTCAGTAAATAAAGAGAATTTACTTTTACAGTTCTCATGGGTGGAATCTTAGGAAAGTTGAGTCTAAGTCAAAATGCCATTATGTAAAGAAGATGGTTGTTTAAAGCAATTAAACAGCAGCAGAACTGTTTACAGTAAAATTATACAATTCTCGTGGTTGGAAATAATTAAACAAATAATAAATAAGTAATAAGTGGGTGAAACCCTGTATTAAATATTATATTTAACATTATATTTTCTTGGGTCAAATCTTCGTGGGTGGTATTTTACATGGATGAAATTTTCATGGGTGGAATTTTCGTGGGTAGAATTTACATGGCACTGATTTTTTTTATGAATATATTTGAAAAGTGCTGTAGGTTCGGAACGCCGTAAGTTGAATATGCCCTAACCCAGGGACTACCTGTACTTTGCATTAATTGATTTTTAGTCATTTTAGCACTAGTACATGTACTGCCATACACATAAGAAGTGTTCTGCTTCATTGCCCGATCTGGATCAAATTGATCAGCAATCCCTACTCTTCCGACAAAAATCTTCCAATTAATACTAAACGAATAGTAATAATTTATTTTCTAGTTTATTTTCACTATGTAATGCACAATAATAACTTATTATTTATTATTGTAGTTTCATTTAAAAATATTCACATGCAAAGTTTCTACGGCTGTACAATATCTGTCTTTTCTAGCCAGGATAGCCAAGGATATGGAACCTTTTTATCACAGCCTAGGCTAGCCTGGCTTCAGTATCTGCTGTTAAAGACAAAGGTGGTTAATGGAAAAATGGTTGAGAGAGGTATTACTGTATATTATTCTAAGAAAAGGTTACTACCACATAGCTTTTATAAAACAAAGGGCTGTTACTCGCATAATACCCAAAAAGAACTTCACACTAATGAAAACCCAAAGATCTTTCATAGCAAAACTAATGTAAAAATGCACATTAAAATTTTCATTACAACTTATTTAAATATAAAATATAATCGCGTCTGATTAAAACTACTTATCTTCATAAAAAGCTAATGAATTAAACTAATACATAAGATTAAAAACACTATTTATTTCAGTTATAATCACTAACATGTAATCTTACCAGCCAAGATGGGCTCTGCAACTTGGGCATATGCAGACTTTCCATGAATATCCAGGAAACCAGGTATGCTCACTATACCACTGTGAGGTAAATACAAGTTGGATAATGTTGGCAAAAGTTTTCATGAAAAATAAAAATCAAAGTATTGTGCTGTAATTTAAATAAAGTGAAACTTAATAATGTTTAACACAGTGTATAACACAACACATACAGCAACAATCCGTCAGATCATGCATGGTCAGTGGGCTAGCAACATTCAATACATTTCAATTCACTGGAAAAAAGTCACATACTGTATCTCAAAAGTTAGGATTTAAAAATACTGAATCTAACATTCACATAGTTCACAAATAAAAATATGTAAATTTAATGAAAGTATCCAGTGTTTATTTCAAACTCTACAGCAGGCTAAATTTAAAACTGCAGAATATGGACTACTTTTTAAATAAACCATGCACGGACACAACGCTGTGATACTAAATTTTAAATAATCTTTGTTTCAAACACACAAACCTCTTCTTTTACTCAAGCCGTAAATGTGCAACAGGCATGGCTGATAAAGTACTAGGTTCCTAATTAATAATGAATGAAGGTCAGACTTTACATGGTACACCTCCATACAAAGGGAAGAAGTACTCATTCTCAATTCTTTCATTGGTATGTTGGAAGAAGGCATGAATTTATGTTATGCTGAGGGGCTGGAAGGAGGGCCCCTAAAGTAAAATGACTAACCTGTATACGTGAAACTATAATTGCTTTGAATTTTGTGTTCAAGCACCAAATATTTTTACTCATCTCATACAGCTTCTCAGAAGGAAGGTGATGCACATGGTTCTTCAGCTCACTTCACCTGACTGACCTACTTAATGATGAAGAATTGTCCTAAAACCATTTTACCTATGGCTTACCAAGGACTGTTCCAGGAGTCACTTGAAGAATTTCACTGGTGTTGAAAGTTGAAAAATAACTGTATTTGAGATGCCATCCTTTCACTTTTTCATCATAAAGTTAAATTGCTTAGTGCACTGTTTCTCTAAGTTCTAATGAAAGTAAAAACTCTCAATGTTTAACTTAGGTCACTGCTCTCATGCTCTACTGCCCTAATGTGATGATGAGATTTTCTTCCTTGTTCACTCTCCATGTCAATATTATTTGGGTACTCATGATAAATAAAGCCATTCATCATCTTGACCCAAGGCTTAGCTTATTTTTGCAGATGGGAAGACTAATCTCACAATAATCACACCTTTATGAAACACTTCAGAAATTGACTAACAGCTATAATTTTGAAGAAATTTCTGGTAGCAATAGGCTTAAGGTCAACTGCAAATAAATATTTCACTTGTAGGTCTACATGGTCATCAACTCATTCATGAAATCTACCTCTGAATTCTACACCAAGATGACCATCGGATTAAACTATAGACTAGTTATGAAGTCATTCTACAGGCCACACACTAGGTTATCTCTACTTTTCACCTTGTGTGGCACACAGTAGATGGTACTTTAATTTGTAGTATCTGTCTCTTAATTTGCATCCTATTCATTCAGTTTATTCTTACTTGTCCATCTTTAATCTAAAAGACTTCAATGTTCACCTGTCATTTAAGAAAACATCCTATGAACAAGTCCTATGAGTGTAGAAATGTGAATCACTTGACTAAATCATTGTGCATTCTGTACAGTATAAGATATTTCATAATTCTGACCATCCGTTACATTCAGATATTCCCAGACTATGCAATTCACCAAACACTACATAGTACTCTTGCTTTTCCACATGTGAGGTTCAATACAACAGGGTTTTCTAAAAGTTTCATTTGTGCTGTGACCAAACTGTTGAATTGTTAGAACTCAGAAAGCCAAATGGTGTAAATGCTTTATTCTTAAGTATGCTGACATGAGCCAAACTTCATGCAAATGTTTTATTCTTAAGTACGCTTAATTATCTTTATTTATTATTTGCCTAATTTATTTTATTTTACTTGTTTTTCATTATTTCTCTTATTTTAAGTTGTTATTCACCTTATTTCTTTCTTATTTCTCTTTAAGAGTTTATTCTTTATTGTACTTCTAAATTTCCATTTTCTATACTGGGTTGCTTTGCCCACTGGGGTTTTTGGGCTTGCAGCACTCTGCCTTCCCAATTACAGTTGCAGCTTGATGTGTAATAGTAATAATAATAATGCTAGAGATCATTCACCATTCAAAATGCAATAAATCTGCAATACTTGAATTAAAATCAAACTTTGAAAGCTCTGTGGAGTGAGGTCCTGAATAACTAGAGATTTCCTTGTATAAATTAAGATTTCCTTCTGTAAATTAAGAAGTACATTTTTCATGTAGTGAAGCTGGAGAAGGATTTGTCAATATGGATGATAAGGAAGCGGAAAAATAGTGAAGGCCATAAAGACAATGCCACTGTGGATCTCAGCATATTCAAGGACACATACCTGGCTAGGGCTTCCATATCAGGGGGACACCATCTAGACCTGGCATCTGGCAAATGGAAATACCAGAGGAGTTGTCATCAGTTCATCAGTTTTGGGAATACGTAATGGAATAGAATATAAAATTCTGCCCAGAGGCTAAGCACTGGGACTTATGAGATCATTCAGCGCTGAAAGGGAAACTGAGAGTAATTAGGTTTTAAAGGTGTAACAGGAAGAAAACCTCAAAGTTGCAATCAAACAATTATTAGGAGAGGGTGGAAAGTAAGACAGAAGAAAGAATATGAATAGAGGTATAGTAAAAAAAAAAAAAAAAAAAAGAAAGGGGTTGCAGCTAGAGACCGAAGGGATGCTGCAATGAACCTCAAGTACTGCCTACAGTTCACCATGTGAGGTGCACTGAAAGCACTACCCTTGAGCATTTTCCCTGCATCCTCTCCTTAAGGATCAAGACAGTGTCCACAACCACAGCTGTCTGGGGTTCAAATCCCATAGACACCTCTTCGGGTTTAAGGTAAATGTTAATTTTAGCCTCTGATGCAACACAAGACTTCTGTTACCTTTAAATAGGCATTACCTTAACAAACCTAGCTGAAGGCTTCATTACAGGAAACCTCTTCCTGAAGCAGAATAAAAAATTACCATTGTACTTGGAAAAACAAATCTCCTGGAGATCCTCCTTATAACTTTGCCACTTAGGAACCAAAATTACATCAGATTTTAAGGTCATAAAGGAACAAAGGGGGAAGGTCTAAAACTAAATGTTAGTGAACTTCAGCAGCCACTGCTGACCTAGCTGTTTTTCCTTGCCACACTAGGCAGGCTGCTGCTGCAAACAGTACGCATTTTTCTAGTATCAGTTTATTAACAATCAATCTGCTAGCAGTTTTATCTTGGCTACAACTAAAATCTAGAATACAGTAGTTTCCCAAGTATAGTTGTGGAATCTTCTGATCTCCAAATATTTATGAGAGGAGCATAGTTTCATTTCTGCTTTCTGCTGATGTCTCATGAATTTCAGGTGTAACGGTTTTATTTCCTATTCCCTCACACTTAATTTATCAACTCTTCCTAAAACTTGTCTGTCTCTGCAGGCTCATTTCCCTTTGGAGCCCTCCTGGTTTATAGTCCGTCGACTCTGTCTATATAGGTTTTCAGCTAATGTTTTAAAGGAAGAAAGAAGGTTGAATAATAGTAAAGGCAGCAGAAATTGCTCAAGAAAACCCCAAATAAGCACTTTGTGCTCAGACTGTGGTGGGTGTTTCTGCAAAACAATGTTGGAACGAAAGGGAATTGACTTGACTGAGACGAGCACTCGTCTCCTACAAGAACATTGTATGCAACATCAGCATCTGAGGCTGACAGTGCGCACGTGCAAGTCTGTGTTTAGGCACTAGTAAGAGTAATGCACCCAGTTTAGGCAGCAAGCAGCAGACAGCACTTACTATAAAGGTCCATATCAATAGATCTCACAGGTGTATGAGGAAGCATTAAGATACCACACTCGTTGTGATTCGTAGTGTGTTCATTTGATGAGCCTTCATGTTCCAAAGAACAATTCTTCATTGGGTATAGGTTGAAGACTCTCTCTTTTGGCTGTGCAACATAAGAATTGTTGGTTAATAACCCACATTAAAAAGCAATAGGAAGCTGGGAGAGGTCAGAAAAAAAATACTATAACTCATTAATTTACCAGATGTAAATTAATGTATACATCTGCTGTCCAGAGTGTTTAGACAATTTATGAGAGGGGGAATCTTTTGGTACATGCTCCAAAACACGAGAGTGCTGAGAGGTAATCCTGGATGAACTGGCAAGAGGCTCAAAGGGATAGAGCAGAATAGTAGTGCTTACGAGTTCCTAAACTCTACAATCTCATGACATTTCTTCATTGAATGACAGAGACGGGGGCAAGGGTATCGTTCAACTGCTGCCTTTGGTAACTTCAAAATCAGTAGCATTTGTACTATATGAACAAATGACAAATTTTTTAAGTAATTTGTATTTTTCCTAACATACAAACCTGAAATCTTTATATATGGGATTAACTTTCAGCACAAGCTGGAGTCGGCTGTTTAACTAAAAAACAAGGTGGTTATTGGTAGTTGGCTACCAACAGTACTGGGAGGAAGCTACGTCATCCAGTTGGTACGCATTCACTGTACCTTTTGGCCCAGATAGCAGAATGAGGGGTGGCTAGAAGTGGGCCAGTTATGTAAAGACCTCAGGTTTGTATGTTAGGAAAATTAAAAATTACCTTAAAAATTTGTCATTTGTTCCTACACATATACAAACCTTTGGTCTTTACATATGGGAAACCTACTTCTTGGTGGGAGGATTCTGAGCAAATCTCTGAACTGACTGGTAATTCAACTCACCTGGGGCCTCTCTTCCCGGTCATGTAAGAGCAATGAAAGGAGATCCATGCCACTGATCTGTTGACCATGTGTGATGTTCCACTGCCAGACTTCTGGACCTTTCGAATTAATGGGATGTAGCATCACTGATTCGAAGAAAGGCTTGGATGAACCCATATTGTCAGGGACAATAAAGCTGAAGATAACCAATAGGTTTGTTCATTGTCAGTCCCTCTCTCCCCTTTCTAGAGAGAGGGTAGGACTTACATCTATTAATCCAAATTGAGGCTAGATAATAGACAGGATACTCAGTCATCTAGAACACCTGCATGTGTGCCCATCCAGCATGTGACAGCTTGCTAACCGTCCCTCTGCCCATGGGGAGAAGAAGGGTATAAAAGTGACAGGTAGGAAGCCAGTCCCACACACACCCTATCTTTTGCAGTCATACACCATTGGTCCGCCCCTCACATTCAAGAAGAATTTGTCGGACAGGTACTAAGGACAGGAATATGGTCACAACAGACCACATTCACCTTTTTGTGACCATATTCCCGTCCTTAGTGC
Organism: Macrobrachium rosenbergii; assembly: GCF_040412425.1. NCBI lineage: Eukaryota > Metazoa > Arthropoda > Malacostraca > Decapoda > Palaemonidae > Macrobrachium > Macrobrachium rosenbergii. Next base: position 57,429,824 of record NC_089796.1, read on the forward strand.
CTGTCCGACAGATTCTTCTTGAATGTGAGGGGCAGACCAATGGCCCTGACCTTGTGAAATCTCGCCCGGAATGTACTGTTGTCCACCATGTCAGCTGTGGAGTATGACCATTTGATCATTACAAGAAGTCAAAAGAAATGGTGCTCTTGGACACCACTTCTTGGCCGAGCAGGAACTAAAACAAGTCGTCAGCACTCAGTGTTGAAAGTCAAGCCCTTAGGTGGTAAAGCAAAAGGTCTTCAGTCACTTGGTAGCCACCAGGGTCCTTAGATTCAGAACGATCATACACTGTTGATCATTTGACAAATCAGACAGAACGGTGGGAGTGCGTAAGCCTTAAGATTTGTACCATGGGTGTGAAAGACATCTCACAGATGCCAACAGCATGTGGTATTCCCAGAAGGTAATCTATCCAAGTGCTGACCAGACCCAATGCTGCCCAACTTTGCTGATCGGACAAGAAGTGGTGCTTTCAATGTGGTATGGTCGTTGGCAGTCTGCCCACAGTCAGGAAAGACAGCCAAACAGTAACAGCTTTGGTGTGTCGAGATGGAAGGTCAGCCGTCTTTCAAGGTCGAACACTCCTTCAAAAAGTCGTGGTGCCCAGACCAACTGTCCCTAACACCGGCCCTACTTACCAATTTGTCTGTCATACATCAATCTTGCCTGGAATGCGTCTGGTTGACCACTGTGCTGAGTGTGCTACTGCCAGCCATGCACCTGCACCATCAATTGAGGATATGAAAGGAGACTAGCCCCACCCCTCTTGTTGACTAAGGAACTACTGTGGTACCATTTCCTAACAGCACCATAGAGCGCCTATCCTTGGATCCTGAGGCTTCTGAAGAGCTAAGAAGTTCCAGGATATTGAAGTGCAGGTTAGGTAAAATTAGGCTTGGTTGAGTTCAGACTAGGTTAGGTTGGATTAAGTACCCAATCTAACCTAACCCAACCTAACCTCTTAAAGTGCAGGTGACTGTCATTCTGGTTGATGCCTCAAGGCACGAAGTATCTCCGGAGGGGAAGCATGTAACGACGCTCCAAGGAGATACTTATCATCTAACCATTAGGCTAAGACCTGTCTCTCTTCTCTGACAGAGGAAGAGAAGGAATGGGGAGTACCTTGTCAAAGACCAGGACCCCTCAATCTGCATTGAAGGGAATGAAGAAGGGGAAGCTGCCCATGAAGAACCAGCCTCCCTGGTGACAACAGGTGACCAAGAATGGCTTGCAACTGCCAAGCTGGTTGCCCCTGTTGAGACACGGACAACCTTGCTGTTGTATCTATTAGCCTTGCAGATACTTATTCTTGCTTGGGTGAGAGTTCAGAATGCTTAAGTCCCTGCAACTCTCAGGCTGCGACCAAATCTGAGAAGTCGGTCCTGGCCTAGAGATGGTGAGCATGAGAGCTCGCCAGGACCAATCGATTGTCGATGTACATCAGGAGACGTACCCTGAACGAATGTGCCATAGTCGATCGAAGCCAAGGTGAAAATCAAGTGAAAATTTGGGGAGAGGTCAGAAGCTCACAATGGAGATAGGCATGGAGCCGTCTGCTCTGAAAAGGTACGAAGTCTCCCCGGAAATGAAGCGGAAGAACTTGCGAAAGGATTGACAGGTGAGCATTCAGAAATACTCGTTCTTCAAACCCAACGAAGGAATCAAATCTAACTTCTTGATGGTTGTAAGTACAGAGCGTGTTACTTCTATCTTGAAACGAGTCTGCTGAACGGCTCAAGGAAGAAATATCTATGACTGGCTTCCAATTACCTGTTACTTTTCTCTACAAGAGAGGGACAGCTGTAGAAATCAGGGCCGGATAGTACAATTTCCAAAACGTATTCATTCAGCATCGCCTTTAATTTCCCTGCAGAGGAAGATTACTCAGCGAGCAGGAACGAATTTGTGGACATGGACCAGATGGTTGATGAGGAGTGGTAAGAACTTGAAGGGAAGTTGATATCTACTGCCCAGGTTTCAGCCACCGTAATATGATGCTTAAGGCTACGGGCACTCCCCACTGGAAGCCGCAAGTGGAAAGGGACGCCGTCTAAGCATCTTATTCTTTCTTCTTACCTTTACTTCCTCTTCAGGGAAGGGAAGGGGGGAAACCTTCAATTGCTTCTGTGGTCCCAGAGGGACCAGAGAACTTCACTGACATCTCTTGAATATATCGCCAATCTTGGTTGTACGATGGCCAGTGGCCAAGACCAATTCCAAAACGTATCGTTCTGAGGGTGACTTGAAAAAGAAGAGGATCGGTCCTCGCTCTGACTTTTCTACATGGCACACTCTTGGTTCCCTGTGTAACCCCCATGAATAGATCAGAAATGACGGGTCTCAAACACTTGTCACAAAAAACTTCCAACTCCAGTCCACGTTACAACCGAGTCATCAAGAGAGGTTGAGGGAAGCGGAGAGGGAGGCACTGAATACTTCGAGCCGATCCATAGACCAAAGACTCAACGGTAGAAGAAGGCCGCAGATGATCTGTGGAAAGAGGAGACAACACCCATACAGGTCCCAAAGAATGGATGTATGTACACAGCCATGAAAATATCTGCTAAGAGGGAAGTGGTCCCGGCTGCATGCCCCTCATATGAAGGGAATAGTCTTGATCACACGAGGGCAGCCGAAACTGGGCGTCAGTCACAACGTCGTCTCCCTAGAGTCACCAGTCTGTCTTCTTTGCAGCCGTGGCCTCAATCTCCATCATATGAAGAGCACCTGCAGAAGAAGACACTGCAACTACACGCTCCCAAGGAAAGCAGCCAGATCATAGAGGTTGAATATCAACAAAACACCCGAAGACGCACAGCCACGGTACTTGTCAAAGGCATGGCCATCCACAAGGTTTACAGAAACTTAAACTGCAGATGGAAACGTGCAGGGATATGAAGAAACCATACTGTGGAAATTGGAAGTATCCCGATTCCTGAAGAGAATCGGGGGCCAAAGTTAGGTAAGAACTAAACAAATATTCCTATCCTACCTGTGGAATGTCGAAGCCTTCATGAATAAACATGGCCACGAAGGGTAGTCACTCGTGCAACAATGGCCGTAAGGGTCTGGGAGAACGATCCATTCATTCAGATGTAGTCGTTACTGAAAACGGACACTGGCTGCTCCAGGAAGATTGCTGCAAAATCACGGACGTGAGCGGGGGAATACATAGACGTGCTCCAATTCCACAATAAGGTGGGTGGTTGTAGTACCCCAGATGTCCACAGAAGTGCCATCGATGCCCCTCACCCGACCATGGAGGTAGAAACGCTCTTAGAAGAGCGATCGTTCAGCAGGGAACTCTCTGTGTAATGTAGAGCAGAGGCGCTGCCCGCAGTGCCGTGGAGATGTTGATGATCTTGTTCACAACAATGTGAATGGGGGGTCTGTTATAGCCCCACAGATGTATCAGCCAACCGTCCACTATGAAACCTTCACATGAATGTGGGGAAAAACTCTCAGAAGAGCTATCCTGTTCTCCTTCAAACCTCAAACATGAGCGTGGATGGGGACCCGGCGTTAGATGTGCCATGCCGTGGAAACATTCCCGAGCGGGATGTGCAGGGATGAAGACACATCCACATACTTGACACTCACTAGGCTAAGAAGAGGCTCCAAGTCTATGTCCACAGACAGGGGAGAGCATAAGGAGGAGATGAAATCATAAAAAACTACCAGAGTTGTATCTTGGTCGTGCTACATCTGAAGAAGGGACACGGCTGTGCAACATCTGCGCAGCCTCGCTTATTTCCCTTGGAGAGCGAATCTTCTGCTAAAGTTGTTCGATAAACTGCAGCAACATCAAAATGTCACTGCCGTGCAACAATGTGGCAAAGGCAAAGCTACTTCTGCCTACCCAGGGCCTCTCTCTTTCCTTCTCAGTCATGCGTCATGAAGCAGAGACACGGGCGTGCACGGCAATGTATGCTTCCTTGGAGAGCGTATCTTTGGCTTAGATGTCTGGAATACTGCAGTGGCATCGCTGAAAATGGCAACCAGGAACTGTTCTCGAAAGGAAACTTGCAGGGAAGAGTAAGCACAAGTACACTAGGAACTCTTGTTTTGGCACTGAAAATAAGTTCGGCCGTGCCCAAAAGGACAACAGAAGGAAGGGGATGAAGACAATCTGGGAGGGAGCTGCACTGACAGCAGACACACAGTTGGGGAGGAAAGCCTGGGGAAGACACGGTTGCAGCCTACAGCAAAAGATGAAGGGGAAGGATCAACTTCTGCATATCCAATGTTGAATGCAGGGGGGAGGAGGAGTAGTTCTTGACGCTACAACACACTGCAACAAAGCACAGACACCAAAACTGAAATCAACTGGTTGAACATGACTCGTTGGCTGTCACTCCGATGGCGAGTTGCCTTCCTTACAGTCACTGTGTATTCTTCCACCCAATGTCTCTTGCAAAGCAAAGAGGAGGCAGAACAATAATCAGCATGTGACGCACCCATCGAAGGAGGGAACCCCTTCCAAGATGGAGCCTCCAACTTCCTCTTATGCTGCCTCTTCTTGACAAAAACCCTCCACTGCTCAGGAGGCCAAGAACGACACTCAGGCCATGGATTAGTGATATTACAATCATTAGCTCTACAGTGGCTACATGCAGAATGGGGATCAGTCTCAGCCGAAGCCAAAAAATGGGAGCAAGAGTAACCATCAACACCAGGGCACTTCCTCTGATGTTTGGAAGGGCTGGCAGAAACTGGAGGCTAAGATGATTATTCTTGAGGATGCGTGACCAACACAAAAGCACACAGCACACGAAAACACAGAATCACCCAAAAGCACGAGCAAACACAAGCAAAAACAAAGTACGCAAAAAACACCAGCTTCGGAGAGACAAGCGAAAGCGCGTTTTCCTACAAGGACAGTAAAGAAGAAACTGAGGCATCATTCCTTCAATGCATGCATGAAGGAACTTTATGGTTGCCACCTAGGCCTATCAGCCTACCTTGCTGCCACTAATTCCTTGTTTGTTATTTTTACCGGTTTCCAGCTGGCACTAGAAGAATTATCCATAAGTTAAGACCCAGGTTTGTTTTGCACATTATCATAATTAGCAAAAATTCGCTAACAAATTACTCCCTTTCGTTTCCTGTCTGCCGATCTATCGATAGACATATCTGTCTATCGACATGCATGCCTACCTATCTATCAGCCTGGACTGGACAGTTGGGTAGCACGGCCAGGAGGCACGGGATTAAGTAGATTGTGGGCCACTCCTGTTAAGTACCTAATTCCTTCTTCGAGGCAAAAGTGAATATGTCTGGCCGACTCTTTCCAGGCAACCCCCCAGCTGCAGGCACAGCTAAAATGACTCAACTCCCTATCGAAGAACTGGCCCCCTGCCCCCAGCACATGTCATAAAAGGACAGACGAACAAGGGCCCGCTCTCAGAGACTCGTGGGACGATATGGCGTAGAGACACGACGAACACACTCACCACCACCGCCCCACGTGGAGGACCATGCCCCTCGCAGAATAACGCCCTTAGCTCATCCCTTCTCCATCTAACCACGTGGCCCCTCAAAGTATACTTTTACCTTTGTGCACTTCGACCGCCAACCACGTGTTACCTTCGCTGCTGGCCTGATCCTAACACAAGGGCCACCCACTCCATTACCTGGCGCTTCGTGAAGTCACCCACGTGTTGCCCGCGCCGTCAGCACCCCTACATCCCACCATGTGGAAGATCAACGCCTTCGCCCTTGTGAATCAGGAGTCAACCAAGTGCCGCCTTCTTCGCTGGAACCACTTCTCTCCTATGGTAAAGTGCTCTGTAAAGACGTCCTTTCAGTCACGCCATGTCCTCGTAGAATTTACTTAATTTGAGTACCAGTAATCACAGAATCTTTTGTTCAAATACACCCGTGCTATTTGAGTGTCTGCTCTCAGTGCTAATCCATTATCAACTTGTCAAGGCCCCATTGGCACCCTCAGTGCAGCTTCAAATTCATTATCCTTTTGTCTATTTCCATTACTGGTGTATAATCTGTGTATCTCTCATTTCAGAGGGACCTTATATTGTGGAACCTTCTCGGACTGTGCCTGGAATCCCCTGTTTCATTCATCCCGTAAGAATCCCCTTCAGGATCAACAATTTAATTGCATTCTCCTTCCTGTATTAACCCTTAAAAACGCCGAGCCTCTGTTTACAAAAACGTCTCCCGATATGCCGCGCTGGAGTTAGCTCAAAGCAGAAAAAGTTTTTCAAAAATCACAGCACGCTTAGTTTTAAGATTAAGAGTTCATTTTGGCTCCATTTTTGTCATTGCCTGAAGTTTAGTATGCAACCATCAGAAATGAAAAAAATATCATTATCATATATAAATATTGAAATATATGACAGCGCAAAAAATTTTCATATATAATTTTATACAAATCGCTGTGAGCAAAACGTTAAAGCTAACGGATTATTTTTTTCTTTGAATTGTACACTAAATTGCGATGATTTTGGTATATAACAAATTGTAAAACGATCAAAAGCAACACAGAAAATATTATCACAATATGATGCATGAATCCGTAACTAGCGGACGTAAAAATTTTTCAAAAAATTCACCATAAATCGAAATATTGTGCTAGAGACTTCCGTTTGTTGAAAAATGAAGCTAATTGATTGACTATTACTAGACTGCTTAAAGTGTTTAGCTACAATTGCAGTTTTCGACCATTTCGGTCGAGTTAAAGTTGACGAAGGTAGAATTTTTCTATTTATCGTAATTTATATGAAAATATTTCAAAACTGATAAAAAGCTACAACCATGAGTTATTTTCTGTTGTATTGTACATGAAATTGCGCACATTTTCATATATAAAAGTTTATGTAACGACTAATATAAACGGTGCAAACATTACTTACAAACGTGATTTAAAGAATTTCTGAGATGTTCGGCGAAAGTTACTGCGCCGGACGTCACGGAAAATGTTTTCAAATTCACCATAAATCGAAATATTGTGCTAGAGACTTCCAATTTATTGCAAAATAAAGTTAAATGATTGAATATTACTAGAATGCAAAGTTTTAGCTTACAATTGCGTTTCGACCATTTCGGTCGAAAGTTAAAGATGACAAAGGTTGAAATTTTGGCAGTTATCGATTTATGTGAAAATATTTCAAAACTGATAAAAGCTACAACCATGAATTATTTTCTGTTGTATTCTACATAAAATTGCGCACATTTTCATATATAAAAGTTTATGTAACGACTAATGTAAAACGATGCAAACATTACGACAACGTGACAAAAGAATTTCGAGATGTTCGGCGAGTTACAGCACGCAGGCGTAAGGAAAAGTTTTTTTCAGAAATTCACCATAAATCGAAATATTGTGCTAGAGACTTCCAGTTTGTTGCAAAATGAAGGTATATGATTGAATATTACTAGAATGTAAGAGTTTTAGCTAAAATTGCGTTTTTTACCATTTTGGTCGAGTTAAAGTTGACCAAGGTTGAAATTTTGGCAGTTATCGTGATTTATATGAAAATATTTCAAAACTAATAAAAAGCTACAACCATGAGTTATTTTGTGTTGTATTCTACATGAAATTGCGCACATTTCCATATATAAAACTTTATGTAACGACTAATATAAAACGATGCAAACATTACGACAAAGATGACGAAAGAATTTCTGAGATGCCGCAGACGTAAGAAAAAGTTTTTCAAAAATTCATCATAAATCGAAATATTGTGCTAGAGACTTCCAATTTGTTGCAAAATGAAGGTAAATGATTGAATATTACTAGAATGTAAGAGTTTTAGCTTACAATTGCGTTTTTTACCATTTCAGTCGGTCAAAGTTGACCGGGTTGAAATTTTGGCAGTTATCGAGATTTATATGAAAATATTTCCAAACTGATAAAAGCTACAACCATGGGTTGTATTTTTTGTATTTTACATGAAATTGTACATTTTCATATATAAAATTTTACGTAACAGCTAATATAAAACAGTGCAAAAATTACGACAAAATGACCATAAAGAATTTCTGAAATTTTCGAGATTTACCGCGCAGACGTAAGGAAAAAGTTTTTCAAAAAATTCACCATAAATCGAAATATTGTGATCTGAGACTTCCAATTTGTTGCAAAATGAAGGTAAATGATTGAATATTACTGGAATGTGCGCAGAACTAGCTTACAATTATTTTTTCGAATTGTCAAAGTTGACCGAAGTTGAAATTTTTGTAGTCGACGAGCGGGCTCGTCCACTTGGCACCCAACAGACAATTTTAGTCGACGTATGATACGTCCAGTAGCCGTTTAAGGGTTAATGTCTTTGTGTAAATATACTCCTTGTAGTTTACCCATGTGTTTACGTAATATTTCCTCTCAGAAGTAAGAGCCTTACGCTCATATGAAATTCCCCCTTTTTTCTCTTGTTTTATGTTTCACTGGACCCACAAGGTTAGAATCACAAGGCTAATATATCTGCAAATGTTGCTACCTGTCTCATAGAACTATCTCAAAACCAGATTGTCCAGTAAAAACATAAAAATATGAACAAGGTACAGTGAGTGCGTACCAACTGATGGCAGGGCTTCCTCCCCTAGTGTCGGTAGCCAACTACCAATAACCACTGGTTTTTAGTTAAAAGGCCGGCTCCATCTTGCACTGAAAGTTAATCCCATATGAAAAGACCAAAGGTTTGTATATGTGTAGGAACAAGTAATGAGCATGCTGTGAGACAAAGCAGCTGAAGAAGCATCCATGCTACATGCACTAGGCACACTACTTTGCATACTAACTTATCAAGTTAAGGGAGCAATCTCCAAAATAGCACTACCTTTATATTGGGAAAGTGGTTACTCAAGAAAAGTGCTTATTTCTAATACTGAAAGATAAACAGGCACACGCAGTTCAGCATATATCTCAACACTCACCGAGAAGAATAATAGGCCACCCAAAGGTGATAACTACAATGAACATGAGCAGGAGAGCAATCCTTTCTCTCAACATGGAAGACAAATCTATTCCAATTAGTCAATAATGTAAAAAAGTTAGTTTTTCAATCTTCCATTATGAAGGTCTTAGAGGCAGTAGAAACTGAATCAGCAGAGCTCGAAGAGGATAACTAGCCTTTACCCAAGCTCTTCTATAATGTGGACTGAACTAGTCTTATAAATCTGACAAGGCACATCTTGGCTACAAACCTGATCACTACAGATACTAAACTATAAATGAGGGCCTCTCTAAGCTAAATGATGGCACTGTCTGCAGAAGTGCTGATGCATACACAAACAACCATTTTGAGAATTAGTTATACAAAAATGCCTAATGGATCACATAAAGAGGGCTCAAATCACTGAACTAGACCTCAAAACCACATACTGAATCATAATTCCATCATCAAAATTCCATGGAACAATATAAGAGAAACTTTTGATTGATACATCGTAACTCCATTATGTAATAAACAGACAGTAACTAGCAATAAACTGCACCAAAAATCAAGTCATAAACTACATGAATAAACAAATGCTCACATAGTCTGCGATAACTGACACAAGCAAAATTTTAGAACAAAAGTACAGCAAATCTTAGTAAACTTCATTAAGTTATTCATAATAACTTTACTTTAAATACTGCACAAATTGGTAAAAAAAAAAAGGAATTCCAATTAATAAGGAACAGGGGTACAGAAAGGAAGTTCAAAGCAAAAAGTTGACCTACAAGCTTCAAATTACTTATATTCAAGTAATTAAGGAGAAACCATCACTACAAAGAAGAAATGGTACACTCAAACAGCAAAAATTAATTAAGAAAAAGCAGGAGCTAGTCAAGTTCTGGGGAGCAAAGTCAACAGGTCTGTACAGGCCAGAAGACACACTTGGAATGACCACTTTCTACCAGAAGAGGGACTTTAGAGTTAGGATGTGCTCATGATGAACTAGGTCCTTCATTTTTTACCTTGTCTAGAAGAGGAGCATGCCTGAAGGCTGTCATAAAGTGATGGGTTTTAGTGATAAAAAAATTAATTAATTACAATTAGCCACCTTCAAACTACCTGGAATTGTCCATCCCATACTCAGTTGGCAGTGGCAGGTAAATACAATCACTGAAGTACTTCTTTTAAAAAAAATTAACTTTTAAACAAGACTAATGACCTAATTAGGGCTGAAATTCAGGTATGGGCCAAACAGTGCAACAATTATCCAATTCCCTTGGAACAGTTGAATTCTCAAAACAGCAAAGTAATATAACTAGCACATCCACAAGAGTTTATGTATCAAAATTTTGGAACTGGAATGTACAGTAGTTTATTGCATGACTGTAAAATTCCAAAAGACTTATCTGAACATGAGCCATAAGCTCATCTCACTTTCAGTATGGAGTTTAAGCTTACATGGAACATGGATCTGTAAAATGTACAGACACCTATTCTAAACCTACATTTTCCACCTTCTTCCATATTTTATATAAACTGGGCTAACCATAACAGGGTACTGTACTGTGCTGGCACTCATATGAATCAGTTTTATAAGATCTTGCAATATTCCTAAATACTCGATATTTACATCTAAATCAGTACATAATCTGCAGGAACAGTTTTTGTATTTTTACTACAGTGCTCTGAGGCAGTTCAAAGTACTAAATGCCACAAACACACTCACCTCACCAATTCCTTTGCATCCTGCAACCTTTACTGTAACCATGTAAAAGACAACATCAGCAGGGTTCCTTAGAGACTGTACCACTAAATGGTTGTGACCAAACAAAGGGATTCTATTGATGGACTCAGACTGAGGACTTGTGATGTTAATGAAATTCTCAAGTAAGTTTTCAGTCAGTTCATTCCCACACTTACGACAGAGTATATGATCTGTGAAGAATAATTTCACTGAACAATAGTTCCTTCAAACATTGTTAAAATATTATTACCAAATGCACAAAGAAAAAATATATATTTTTTATATGCATATTACCATTACTAATAAATTACCTTAATTGCAGTCATGAGTTGACCCCAGCTCTGAGTTCAATGTCTAAACTAGTATGGCATTTGTTCAAAGAGAGTCAGGACCATAATCACTACATGGATTCCCTGTACAACCTTGTTAGAGCTAATTAAAAAACACAACCCATCCATTAAAACAAAGATTGGAGGGTACTCCAGGTACCAAGGACCCCCAGGCTTCCCAAATAATTCAATGACCTCAAACAAGGCGAGGAGACTGAGGAAAATAGAAGTATTACTCCTACCCCTCATTCCCCAGTGCCACACCAGCCGTGGAGAACGGACCCAGCGTACTGTAGTCCTCGACAATTGTTTCGACATCACATAAATAATGATTGGCAAAGACTAGGCAACACTTCCAATAAGTCGATTGGATAATAGCAGAAAGAGAAAGGTTGTGCTTGAAAGCCAACGATGTGTGGCTACTGCTCGCACGTCATGGGCTTTAAAAAAGGTAAATTATCTTCTAAGATCCCCAGGTGAGATTCCACAATTACTTCTCTCAAAAAGGAGAGGGCATTCTTGGAGAGAGGGCACAAAGGAAAATCCCCTCTGATCTTCTTGGTTCTCTCGAAGTAATGTTTTACAGTAATGCTCTCACTGGGAATAAAATTCTCTTTGGTTCGAAGGTCTAACCAATTCTGTAAGACTCTTAATCGAGAATGAACGCGGCCATGGATTAAGAACCCTAAGATGTATGTACTTACTGCACCTCCTTGGGAGAAACTGACTTGTTTATCCAGAGTTGGCAGTTCACTGACTTGTCTTGTTGTGGCTAAAGCGATCAAAAATAGACCTGGATAAGTCTCTAAAAGAAGATGTGTGAAGCGTTCAAAAGGGGGGCCCTGACAACCAATGCAGTTCTACATCTAGGTTCCAAGAAACCGGAGTCTGAGTGTTCCGTTTCGTGGTATCAAATGACTTAATCAAGTCTGAAATATCTAGGTCTGAAGAAAGAATCCAAATCTTTATGCTTGAACACTGAATTCAGCATAGATCTGTAGCCCTTGATCGTAGGCGTTGACAAACCTAGGGATGATCTCAGGTAGAGTAAAAAATCTGCTAGTTGGGCTATAGATGTTTCAGAAGAACAGATGGCACATCTCTTACACCATCTGTAAAATACTGCCCACTCAGCTTGGCTCAGTTTTGGAAGAAGAAATCGTGTTTCATCTAGCAATACCATTTGCAACCTCTTCTTGAAAAAACATTTGCCTGATTCCTGATTAACTGTTTTGAAGCATATCAGAGCAATTTGGACAAACCTTGATGAAAGCAATCAGTGAGGCTCTCTGAGCAGATTTTCCTCTGTGGAAGGAGTCACAGAAAGTCCGACAGAACTCTAGAACAGTGGTTCTCAACCTAAAAATACCCTAATCGGTTTCCAGCAATTTCAGGAGACAAGGCCTAAGGGAAAAACCAATTGATTCCGTATTTTCTTAACAAGAGTGAGGAGCTAACATTCAGAAGTTTATAAAAAAAATGAAAAAGTATCGCCTTTTAACGTTAGATTCCTTTAGTCTACCATTCTAGCTAGACTTATGAGCTTACCATTATTTTGTAATTATTTACCTCCCTCCCAAAATCCCTTAAAACCCTTCTCTTTCTCTTTTTTTTATTTTCCTCTTAATCTGGGAAGGAATTTTGCTGATAGATGCAAGGGGGGCGTGGAGGGAAGGACCAGCTCTTAGAGGGGGCGTGGTAATAAAAGGGTTGAGAACCACTGCTCTAGAAGGTCTGGAAACCATTCCTTTTGAGGCCAATAGGGGGCCACCAGAACCATCAACGTGTTGTGGGAATTCCCGAACTTGTTTATGACTTCCCTCCCTAAACTGAACGGAGGAAAAGCGTAAACCTCCAGGTCTGACCAGTCCTGGAGCATCGCATCCGTTGCCCATGCCTGAGGATCCAGCGCCGGAGAACAATTCAGGGGAAGGCGATAATTCCTGGACATTGCAAACAAGTCTACCAACGGCTTTCCCCACCGTTTCCACAGGTTGGTGCACACCTGTGGATTCATCGACCATTCTGTGGGTAGAACCTGTTTGCAATAGCTCAACTCGTCCACTAATACATTCAACTTGCCCTGAACAAAGTGTGGTGAGGATCTGGGTGTTGTTGATGTACGCCCAAAGAAGGAGATCTCTGGCTATTTTGCACAGCGAAAAGGAATGGGTTCTTCCCTGGTTCCGAATATACGCTACAGCAGATGTGTTGTCCGAATGAACTGCTACCACTGCGTTGCGAGTCACTGAAGCAAAATTCTGAAGCGCCAGGTGAATTGCTTTAAGTTCCTTCAGGTTTATGTGTAACCTTCTCACTTGTGTCCTAAAATTGCTCCCAACCCAGATCTGATGCGTCGGAGAACAATGTTAGGCGCCGGTTCAGTTGAAGCAGAGATTTTCCTACAAGGAATCTCTCTTCTTCGAGCCACCACCAAAGGTCTTCCTTTATTTCCAGTGTGATGGGAAATACAAAGGAGTCTGGCAGAGTCTTCCGGCTCCAATTGGCCTTTAGGAAGAACTGTAAAGCCTCACATGTCATCTCCCTAACCAACCTAACAGTACAAACATCTCCATGGGGGAGAGGGTTACCAACACTCATCCAACTGTTGGCAAAGCAGGACTGTAGATTTAGGAAGTGACGAATTTTCTGGGTGCACAACTGAATTCTCTTGGCGGACGGAAAAGCCCGAAAAATCCAAGAGTCTATTTTCATCCCTAAATAAACTATCAACTGAGAAGGGACTAATTGGGATTTCTCTTGATTAATTAGGATGCCAAAATTTTGGGCTAACTAAAGTTTTGTGAAGGTCCTCAATACATTTCCTTTGGGATGATGATTGTAGGAGCCAGTTATCCAGATATAGGCATTCAGTACTGTACTTTTAAGCCCATTAGGTGAAGCCATAGTGACAGAGGGGCGAGCACTCTGGTGAGGACTTGAGGGGCTGTGGACAACCCAAAGCACAGAGCCCGAAACTGGAAAACTTTATCCTGGAATACAAACCTTCGGTATTTTCTGAACTCCCAGTATATTGGGATATGAAAGTAAGTATCTCTCATGTCAATGGATACCATCCAGTTGCTTTGACGAATCACAGTCCCTTTGACAAATCACAGAGAGAGCTGAGTTGTTCATCTGCATCTTGAGCTTCGTGGTTTGGACGAAGAAGTTCAAAGTGCTTACATCCAGGACAGGTCTCCAGCCTCCGGATGTCTTGGGGACTACAAACAGGAGGTTGTAAAACCCCTCCGATGATAAGTCTTCCACTACTTCTATCGCTCTTTTCTGAAGAAGAGCTGTAACCTCCTTTGAGAGGGCCGAAAACTTCCCCGAGCCTTCTGAGTACACCTTTAAGGTGATGGGAGAAGACGTCACAGGAGGTCTCTCCTTGAAGGGGATTGAACAACCTTCTTTGAGTATTTGAAGCACCCACAGTTCCACTGATCTGGCTTCCCACTGTTTCCAAAAATGAAGGAATCTGGCGCCCACTGGGAGACAGACAACCAGGTCCTCACTTGTTAGAGGCGGGTCTTGAGAAGGATTTCTTCGTAATGGGTTGGACGGATCTAGAGTTCGAGCGTGGACAAGCTTGTGGTCTTCCTCTGCCACCTCAAAAGGACCAAGGTTGAAGGAGAGAAAGGTCTAGTGTTGAAAGACACTGAAGCAGCAAGGTTCGAATCCTTCGGTTGCTTGGCTGATTGTGCTAGGTCATGGGTTGCTTTCTTTTGCAGCTCTGTAGCCACCACTCAAATGTAGCTCGAGGGAAAAGGCTACTCTTGTCCAATGGGGCAAAGAGAAGAGACGATCTCTGTGAAGGAGTAAATCTTTTGATCGTGAAGGAGCACCACAACTCCCTTTTCTTTAGCATGCCCGAAGAAAAAAAGAGCAGCTAACTCTTGAGCCCCATCTCTAATAGCCTTATCAGCACAAGAAAGTACCCCAAGCCAATCTGCTACAAAAGTCCTGCAGCGATGAGCAATCTTCGATTTCTTTGTCAGGGCGCCTACCGTCCAGTTGAGAAAAAATGACATTTTTATGATAAAATAAAGTTTTATACATACTTACCTAGTAATTACATAGCTATTGGTTCCCTAACCTACAGCAGCTTCTAATTCAAAATATTAAGCGGTGAGCTGTTATCGTTAGTGGAAAGAGACAATGTCCCGCCCACCAACTGGGACCAAGTAAACAACCCAGTGGAGAGCTCAATTCATTTTATGTTCTAATGTCCATGCAAGGAGGAGGGCGGCTCATCATGTAATTATTAAAAATATATAAAACTTTATTTTACCATAAAAAATGTCATTTTTATATAAGTAACTTACCAAGTAATTACATAGCTGATTCCACATTGTTAGGAGGTGGGACAGAGCACGGATATATTCTACTCCAAAGCACTAAGTAAGTAATGAATTTGAAATAGAAAAGTTACTAACATTGAATAAATGTTTGTTGTTTCCTTACCTGTCGAGAGAGCTGCTGCAAGTAGGTACTGCCTCTGGTCGGTGCTTCTTTCAACTTGTAGTGGACGTGGCAGTATAGCCAAGGGTATCCACTACATCAGTGGGAACTTTGCACCAGAGAAAGTACACCATATGCTGATAAAGTTTTAAAAGATGCCCTTGTCCTGGGCGAAGACCAGAATACAAAATGACAACACTATCACCTACACCACAGAATAAAACCAAAACCCAACCATTATAAAAAATAAAGTAAGGACTGGTGGGTACTCCAAGTACAGTGTAGCCTACCCCCAGGCTTCCCAACGACTCAAAACCTTATGTCAAGCAACAGATAGATTCCCTATGCTTCCTCTCCCAGCACCATGCCAACCATGCATAAAAATCCTAAAGTGCTACAATTTTCAAACATGGTTTCTATGTCCTTGAGGTAGTGTGAGGCGAATATGGACTTGCATCTCCAGAACGTCGACTGTAGGATCAAGGAAAGAAACAAGTTGTTTAAAAGCGAGGGAAGTTGCCATTGCCCTAATTTTGTGAGCCTTAACCTTAAGTAAAGGAAAGGCTTCTTCCTGGATCTGTGAGTGGGCTTCTAATATTAATTCTCTCTGAAAAAAGGATATGGCATTTTTGGAGAGGGGGCGAACCAGGTTTCTTACAGAGCACCAGAGGTTGTTCAAAGGTCCTCTGAAGATAGTACCTGAGGCACCTCACTGGACAGAAGAGTCTTTCTTCTTCCTCAGGTCCTAAGATATCCATAAGGTTCTTGATGACGAAGGATCTAGACCAGAGTTTAGAAGGGTCCTCATTCTTTACGAGGAAACCAAGTGAAAGAGAGCAGACTGCATCCTCTTGTGCAAAGCCTATTCTCTTGTCTATTGCCTGTAACTCGCTAATAGGTTTGGCAGTAGCGAGAGCCACTGAAAAGAGAGTCTTTTTCATGAGATTCCTGAGGGAAACAGAACGAAGAGGTTCAAACTGAGGACCTGAAAGCCACTTCAGTACAATGTCTAAGTTCCAAGAGACATTGGAAGAACTTTCTTTCTTGGACGTATTGAAGGATTTGATCAGGTCGGTGATATCTTGATTACAAGACAGGTCCATTCTTCTGTGCTTAAAAACTGAGCTGAGCATCAACCTATACCCTTTGATGGTAGAGGTCAATAGCTTCCCGACGGACTTTAGCAATATCAAAAAGTCGGCTATTTGGCTTATAGATGTCTCAGAAGAAGAGACATTATGGCGGCTGCACCACCTTCTGAAGACTGTCCATTTTGATTGGTAGAGCTTTGTAGAAGAAGCTCGTCTGCATTTCGCAACTGCCTCTGCAGCTTGTCTTGAAAACCCTTTTGCTCTGACAAGGCGCTTGACAGTCTGAAGCCTTTCAGAGCGAGAGCGGATGACCCTTGGTGGAATCTGAGAAAGTGGGGTTGTCTGAGCAGAGACCGTTTTTGTGGAAGGAGTCTTGGTAGTTTACCAGGAGTCGAATCAAGTCTGGAAACCATTCCTTGTTTGGCCAAAATGGGGCTACAAGGGTCATGGAGGTGTTCTGATGCGTCGACAGCTTGTTGATTACTTCCCTGATCATTCCAAAAGGAGGGAAGGCGTACACACCTAAGTCGTCCAGTCCAAAAGCATGGTGTCCGTGCTCCATGCCTGAGGATCCGGGACCGGAGAGCAAGAGAGGAGAAGACGGTGGTTTCTTGATGCTGCGAAAAGATCCACTGTGGGTTGCCCCACAGTTTCCACAGGTTGTTGCAGACTATTAGGTTTAAGGTCCATTCCGCTGGAAGGACCTGTTTAAGGTGGCTTAATTCGTCCGCAATCACATTCATTCTCCCTTGAATGAACCAGGTGACAAGAGAGACTTGGTTCTCTTCTGCCCACAGAAGGGTATCCTTCGCCGTCTCGTACAGAGAGAAGGAATGAGTGCCCCCTTGTCTGCGAATGTATACAAGAGCTGTGGTGTTGTCCGCGTGTCCTACAATCTTCTTGCCGCGAACCAGGTCCGAGAAGGATTGAAGGCCCAGGTGAACTGCTCTCAGTTCCTTTACGTTGATGTGAGCAGTCTGTTGTACCGCAGTCCATGTTCAGGAGACTTCCCAACCTTCCAGAAGGGTGCCCCAGCCTAGATCGGAGGCATCTGAATAAAATAGAAGGTCTGGGCGCACCGAGAGAAGAGACTTCCCTTTCTGAAGTCTTTCTCCAAGCAACCACCACTGGAGATCCTCTTTGATTTCCAACGTAATCAGGAAGATGAAAGAGTCTGGTTGGGTTTTCCTGCACCAATTTGCTTTGAGGAAAAACTGAAGGGGTCTCATGTGCAGTCTGCCTAGATTTAGAAACTGCTCTACTGAAGCAAGGGTCTCCAGAAGACTCATCCACTGCACTGCCGAGCAGGAAGGAAGAGCAAGGAACTGACTGACTGTCTGAGGGCAGTTCTTGACTCTTTTGGGCGACAGAAAAGCCTGAAAAGTCCGAGAGTTCAGTATCATCCCTAAATAGGGAATCTTCTGAGATGGTGTCAGAAGGGAGTTCTTCTCGAGTCCTCTGCACACTTTTCCTCCTCTGACAAGCGGAGAAGCCAATTGTCTAGATATAAGTTGATGTTGATTCCCAGAAGGTGAAGCCCATTCCCCAGAGGAGCAAAGATTCACATGAAAACTTAAGGAGCTGTCGATAAGCCGAAGCATAGGGCCCAGAACTGTAGCATCCTGTCCTGAAAAATGAAGCGTAGAAATTTTCGTGAGTCTGGAGAACAGGGACGTAAAAAATACACATTCTGCATATCCAGGGTGACTATCCAGTCCCCTTGTTGCACTAAGGACATGACTGAGCGAACGGTCTCTATGTGAAACTTCGCCTTCAGTATGAACACATTCAAGGCGCTGACATCCAGAACAGGCCTCCAGCCCCCCAAGGCCTTCGGAACCACGAAAAGGCAATTGTAGAAACCCTCTGAGTGGGGATCTAGCACTTCTTCCACTGCTCCTTTGGAGAGAAGGAGTTTGACTTCTTGAGAGAGGGCCAAAAACTTTGTGGAACCTTTTGAATGAATCCACCAGGTGATTGGAGATGTAAACTAAAGGAGAGGGTCTTTCAGAAAGGAATGGAGTAGCCCTCCTGAGCTGAAACCTTTCACCAGGGGTCTGCTCCTCTGCTCTCCCATTCTCCCAATAAAGTAGAAGTCTGGCTCCTACCTAGCACGAGGACTAACTTCACTTCTGGGGTTGGATTTGAAGGAAGACCTGATTTAGCCTGGCGCCGGGCACTCTAGAGCGGTAGTCTGGTGCGAGATGGCGGGCACCGGGTGCTCATCAGCGGTATTCTGGCACAAGATGGCGGTCGCCAGATTATCAGCGGTGTTCTGGTGCAAGTCAGCGGGCACTGGCACTCATCAGCAGAAGTCTACGCCATCGGGTGGCTCGGCTGTTGCTCAAAGATGCGGTCATACGGCGCTGAGAAAGACTTATAGAACGCTTGGGACTGTCTCTGAAGAAATGATGAAGATGAGCAGGAGAATCAGGCTGGACTTGAAAACTGCAAGAAGGTCGTTGGCTAGTCTCCCTGTACCTCTTGACAGCCAGGGGAGAAGAGTTGCTAATATCCGCATGTCTCTTGAGCGGGCGCGAAGAAGAAGAGTAGCGATATGGCTGCTAGTGCGGACTGGAAGATTCCAAATCAGAAGAAAGTTGATGCACAGGAACGCCTTTCCAATGGCGCTTAGGCAAAGCCTGGGAGCGCATGACAGGCTCGACAGAGGGGGCGACTGCCCGTGGGCAAACCCTGCCAGCCTCCCTTGAACCTCCGGTATGTCTTCTCCCCAGTGAGGGGGAGCGGGACAGTGACCTTTGTCTAGGAGCACTGGTGGGACGGACAGCCACCTCCTCAATATTCACAGCACTAGCATTTCTCACTGCACTGTCAACACTTACATTTTTCTCCATTAGAGATTTAATAGCTGATCCCATTTCCATAATGGTACTGGATAATACACTAAATTTCTGATCAAACCTAGATTTGGCAATGGCACTAAAAGTGGAATCATGGAAACCTGGCACAGGAGTAGATGGTAAAGTAGGAGGAGTTAGGATGGGAGAAGGAGGAGGAACTGGAGAAGTGGCAGTTCTGTCATCCCCCACATTTTTCAAAGGAATGGAATCTGCATTAGCCCTACTTTTAACCCTAATGGCTGCTTTCCTCTTCTTATCCCTTCCTAATTTCTCTTGATGAGTTTTCAAGGTTTTCCATTTCTTATCCTCCCAATCCTGACACTCTATGCAAGTATTACCCTTACTACATTCTTGCCCCCTACATTTAGTGCATTTTTTATGAGAATCATATGAAAGCTTAGTTAGACTAGTTCTACAACCCTCAGAACAAAAGCGAGTACTAGATGAACTGGAATCCAACATCGTTAACTAAATACACTAAAGTTAACTAAGACATCAATTCAACAATGGCAGCAAGCAACAAAGCAACAAATTCTGAGTACTTCACCAAATTCGTGCAAAGATGAAGAAGCAGCTGCATGAAAACTTCCGATGTTAACAGGAAGCCGGCAGAAAACTAATTGAGCTGAGCTCTGCACGGTTGTTTCCTCGAGTCCCGGACGGTGGGTGGGATGTTGTCACCTACACTAACAATAACAGCGACACCGCATAAAGTTTGAGTTTTTAAGCTGCCATAGGTTAGGGAACCAATAGCTATGTAATTACTTGGTAAGTTACTTATATAAAATGACATTTTTATGATAAAATTAAGTTTTATATATACTTGTAAGGACAGAATTGAGTGACATACTGGCTAGGTGTTGACTGGTTTATTGGTGGTTCCTTACTAAATGAATGTACAGAATCTTCAAAGTTGTTGTTGGCTGGTGCGAGCTGCAAAGTAGCATCTACACAGACAGGGCAAAACAGAGGTAATGTTTCGGACATCTGTGTTTGTCGGCAGACAAACAGATGGCAATTGTGAGACATAATACACGTACAGTGATAAAACATATATCAATGGAAAGGCCAGGAAATTCCACATATGGCCAATTGCATGAGATTCAAGACAGATTAATGAATACAATGCAGTAGCATAATATATGTGAAATGGAGAGATGTTTGGCATCTTCACAAACAGAAACATACATACAGTTTGATACAGAAGATTCGGTGGAACATTATCAGTACATGATTAGAATGCTTGCATGGCAATGGAAGTAGTGGTCATTGTACATACACTGAGACTACAATGGTTAGGGAAAAACAGACAGAAATATTGTATGGTAGAAGTTGCATTCCTTGAGATAGAGAAAACGAGATGCTCTTGTTTTTCTCTCTGTCCCCTCCAATGGATGACGAACACACACGTGCTCAAAAGAGACCGCCATCAGTGCGATGGGTTTCTTACAATACTCTCCCCCCCCACCCCACAAGCAAGGCGTCGATGCAGAAATAGTCTTGCTGACAATTGGAATGCGCGCGAAGGGCTTGGGCTTGGGGCGGGTAGGAGGCTGAAAGGCAGCGCCGGCCGGCAGGAACTTGAGGACAGTAGCGGGCTGAAGGATGACATTGGCTGACGTTGGCTGGTCCTTCGCTGGTCAGGTCGTCCGGTACGAGTTCGGATGCGGCAGCGGGCTGCCTGGAGGAGGCGTCCAGGGTTCCTGTGGTGGGGTGGGTCATCTGGAGGGTCGGACATCTACTGAGAGCTTGGGAATGGCGGGAAGTGGGGAGGCGGCGAAGGATCTGTTGGCGCATGGGTCGTCATTTTGGGTCGGCTGTCTGCCATCGGCTCCTTTGTGTCACTCCGGGGTCACCAGTGTAAGGACAGGTTAGAGTGACATACTGACTGGGTGTTGGCTGGTTTATTGGTGGGTCCTTACTGAATGAATGTACAGAATCTTCAAAGTTGTTATTGGCTAGTGCGAGCCGCAAAGTAGCATCTACACACAGACAGGGCAAAACAGAGATAATGTTTTGGACATCTGTGTTTGTCGGCAGACAAACAGATGGCGATTGTGAGAGACTTAATAAACGTGCCGTGATAAAACATATATCAATGGAAAGGCCAGGAAATTCCACATACTGTATGGCCAATTGCATGAGATTCGAGACAGATTAATTAATACAATGCAGTAGCATAATATATGTGAAATGGAGAGACGTTTGGTGTCTTCACAAACAGAAACATACATAGCCTACAGTTTGATACAGAAGATTCGGTGGAACATTATGAGTACATGATTAAGATGCTTGCATGGTAATGCAAGTAATGGTGATTGTACACAAATCGAGACAACAATGGTTAGGGAAAAACAGACAGAAATATTGTATGGTAGAAGTTGCGTTCCTTGAGAGAGAGGAAACGGGATGCTCTTGTTTTTCTCTCTGTCCCCTCCGATGGATGACAAACACACACGTGCTCGAAGGAGACCGCCATCAGTGCGATGGGTTTCTTACAATACTCCCCCCCCAGCCCACAAGCAAGGCGTCGATGCAGAAATCGTCTTGCTGACAACTGGAATGGGCACAAAGGGCTTGGGCTTGGGGCGGGTAGGAGGCTGAAGGGCAGCGCCGGCTGGCAGGAACTTGAGGAAAGTAGCGGGTTGAAGGATGACTTTGGCTGACGTTGGCTGGTCCTTCGTTGGTCAGGTCGTCGCACGAGTTTGGGGCGGCGCGGGCTGCCTGGAGGAGGCGCCCAGGGTCCCTGTGGTGGGGTCATCTGGAGGGTCGGACATCTACTGAGAGCTCAGGAACGGCGGGAAGTGGGGAGGTGGCAAAGGGTCTGTTGGCGCGTGGGTCGTCATCTTGGGTCAGCCATCTGCCATCGGCTCCTTCGTGTCACTCCTGGGTCACCAGTGTAAGGACGGGATAGAGTGACATACTGGCTGGGTGTTGACTGGTTTATTGGTGGTTCCTTACTGAATGAATGTACAGAATCTTCAAAGTTGCTATTGGCTGGTGCGAGCTGCAAAGTAGCATCTACACAGACAGGGCAAAACAGAGGTAATGTTTCAGACATCTGTGTTTGTCGGCAGACAAACTGATGGCAACTGTGAGAGACATAATAAATGTACAGTGATAAAACATATATCAATGGAAAGGCCAGGAAATTCCACATATGGCCAATTGCATGAGATTCGAGACAGATTAATTAATACAATGCAGTAGCATAATATATGTGAAATGGAGAGACGTTTGGCATCTTCACAAACAGAAATATACATACAGTTTGATAGAGAAGATTCGGTGGAACATTATGAGTACATGATTAGAATGCTTGCATGGCAATGCAAGTAGTGGTGATTGTACATAAATCGAGACAACAATGGTTAGTGAGAAACAGATGGAAATATTGTATGGTAGAAGTTGCAATCCTTGAGAGAGAGAAAATGGGATGCTCTTGTTTTTCTCTCTGTCCCCTCCAATGGATGACGAACACACACGTGTGCTCGAAAGAGACCGCCATCAGTGCGATGGGTCTCTTGCATACTTATCCAGTAATTACTTAGCTATGAGTTTCTACTCGAACAACTGTTAGAATTCTGAATTCCGCGGTAGCGATTCTTTTGTTTTGTGTAGGTGACTATGACCTGCCCACTTTTGGGGTACGAAAGAGGAACTACATCGCAAACATGACAATTTGTTCATGCAAAAGAGTCCATGTGCGGGGAGGACGGTGGGCTCCATCCATAATTACTGGGTAAGTACTGTATATATAAAACTTAATTTTATCATAAAAATGTCATTTTTATTTATGTAACTTAACTTACCCAGTAATTACTTAGCTGATTCCAAATTGAAAGGTGGTGGGGAATCATGGACAAAATCTTATGTTATAATTGATGAAATAATTGTTGTTCCTTACCTGGTGAGAGAGCTGCTGCAGGTAGATACTGCCTCTGGTGGCACTCATCTCAACCCGTAGCGATGTGGCGGCACGGCCAGAAGCACCTCTACTTAAGTGGGGCACTTCGCAGCACAAGGAGTACCCTGAAGGCTGACAAAGTATAAGATCAAGCTTTGTAACAAAGGTGTACACCGAAGGCCGACAAAGCGTACATACTGTAATTGCCCCTGCCCTGGGCACAGTACCACAAAAATAACATACCAGAACAACAAAGTCACCTACACCACAATTACACAGTGATTAAACAATAAAAACAAGACCACTACCCAACACTAAACCCTGGTGGGCACTCCAGGTACATCGTACCCTCCCAGGCTCCCCAAGAACTCAACACCATTTTCAAGGCGAAGAGAAAAGGAAAGGAAAGGACACTTCCTACACTTCCTCACCCATCAATAGCAAGCTATGGACACAGGTCCCAGGGTACTGCATTTATCATAAACTGTCTCGATGTCCCGCAAATGGTGCATCACGAACACTGACTTGCATTTCTAATGAGTTGCCTCCAGGATCGCAGACAGAGAAAGATTGCGCTTGAACGCTACCAAAGTAGCAACTGCTCTTACCTCCTATCGACTGACGAGGGTGAGCAGGAGAAACAGACTGATCCTCTTAGATGCAGGAAGGTTGTGGGCTAACTTCTATGTAGCTCTTTACAGCCAGAGGAGACGCATCGTCAAGCTCCGTATGTCTCTTGAGCAGGTGCAACGAAGAAGAGAAGCAATATGGGTGCTTCCTGCTCAGACTGGACGCTTCCAAATCTGAGGAAAGCTGATGCACAGAAATGCCTTTCCAATGGCGTTTAGTCAAAGCCTGGGAACAAATGACAGGCACGACGTAGGGGGTGACTGCCTGTGGGCAAACCCCACCAGCATCCCTTGGACCTCCTGCTTGTTTTCTCCCCGGTGCAGGGGAGCGGGACAGGGAACTTCGTCTAGAAGCACTGGTGGGACGGACAGCCACTTCCTCAACTTGCACAACACTGCCACTTTTCACTGCATTGTCACTACTGTATTCACGGTTTTCTCCATATGAGATTTAATAGCACTTCCCATCTCCATAATGGTATTAGATAATACTTCAAACTTCTGATCAAACCTTGATTCGAGGCTGGCAATGGCGTGGAGAGCTGAATCATGGGAACCTGGATTAGGAGTTAGTGGTAAAGTAGGAGGACTTAGGATGGGAGAAAGAGGAATTGGAGAAGTAACAGTCCTGTCCTCCACTATACTGTACTAGGAAAAGGAGCAGATTCTGTACTAGCCCTATTCTCAGCCCTAAGGGCTGCCTTCCTCTTCCTATCTCTCTCAAGCTTCTCTAAGTGAGATTTTAAGGTCTTCCATTTTTTCTCCTCCCAATCTTGACACTAAGCAAGTATTATCCATACTGCACTCTTGTCCCCTACATTTAGTGCATTTAGTATGAGAGCTGTAAGAAAACTTAGTCTAATTTTACAACCCTCTGAGCAAAAGCAAACACTAGATGAACTAGAATCCGACATGCTAACTGAGGAAAATCCTAAAGTTAATTAAAAAATCAGGCAATAATGATAGAAAACCACAACAACAACAAACTGTGAATACTTCACCAACATCAGCCAAAGAAATATCCAAAATGATGATGAAGTTAGCTGCAAAAAACTACTGATGTTGATAGGAAGCTGGCAGGAAATGAATTGAGCTCTCTGCTAAGATGTTCCCCAAGTCCCGGGTAGTGGGCAGGACCTTATCACCTACATACGAACGATAGAAGTGCCACCGAGTGAATTTCGAATTTTTAAGTTGCCATAGGTTAGGAACCATAGCTATGTAATTACTTGGTAGGAACCATAGCTATGTAATTACTTGGTAAGTTATTACTTATATAAAGAGTGATGTTCCAAATCATGGGGCATGAAGGTAGTAAGCTGAGGCAACTGCACTTCTTTTAACCACAATCTCAGAATTTCTCAGCTTGTGTTCACACATTAAAATAAAGAAGCACAGTGTATTCACACAAATATGAAGTTTTCATAATAAAACTAATATTGTAATACTTACCTGAACACCTGAATTAGCCCCTGGTTACCTACCAGCCCGAACTATATCCCCAACTCATTACCCACTAAGTGGGTAATTAACTGTCAGCGTTACCAACGCTTACAGGAAAATCCTAACAAATGAGTTACCTAGCGCATCGCTGGCAACGCTGTTGCAAGTCCCGGCTGTGTATGGCCGAGAACCCCAATTATGCGTTATTCATTAATCAGATTGAAGTGGGGAGGAAGGTGGGAATCATTCAGGTGTTCAGGTAAGTATTACAATATTAGTTTTATTATGAAAACTTCATATTGCAATACACTCCTGAACACCTGAATTAGCCCGATTAACAAAATTTAGTGGAGGTGGTTCAATTAAGTCAGACCGACCTACCAACAAGTAAAGCAGGTAACTCATTATCGTCTATTCTGCATAAAAACAACAACAAACCTCACCTGGTAGTCTACTCAACAGGTGGGGATGCCTGGAAGGAGAGAGTACCCTTAACGCCAGGTCTCGAGTCATGGTACTGTCTGGGTCGAGCTACTTCCCATGTGGTATTCAAGGAAAACCTCCCACGGAAGAAGGGAACTAACTCCCATGTGGCTAATCAAAGCCTCGCATGTAGCGGAGCCTGGCAGAACCTCCCATGTGGCTATTGGTAGCCTCTAATGTATGGAGGGGAACGACGCAGTCTCCCATGTGGCTGTAGCCTCTCATGTAAGGAGGATAAGTTGAATGCAGTCGAGCTTCCGAATCATTGCCGCTCGTTGCTGTCGATGCTGTGCCAGGGTTGAATAAATCTAGCTGAAAACCACCTGGTTATACCTATCCTCAGTTTCGTAAAAGAATTCGATTCACTGACAAAACTACTCCCCTATCTTATGCTGTCTAACCTTGCCCCTACTCCTCCCCACCCCCACCTTTCATCTACCCTTTACTAAAGAATTGAATTGGCCAAAAGGACCCAGCGAGTAACCCTTATCCGACGAGAATTGAATGTCCTTAAGGTAGAAGGAAGTGAAAACTGATACTGATTTCCAAGTAGCTGCTTCTAAGATTGCCGACACCGAAATTCTTGAGAAATGCTGACGATGTCGCTACCCTCTAATACTATGAGCTCTTGGTCGCTCAGAGGAGTTCGATGGTTCGAAAGAGTCGAAGAATTAGCCGGCGCTTGTTGTATTACCTCTCTTAGGAAAAAACTAATAGCATTCTTCGAGATTGAGTGGGAAGGACGTCTGGGAGAAACGAATAACTCGGTGAGGCAAACATCTTTTCTGTGCGTGATAAATAAGCCTTCAGCGCCCTGACCGACATAATAGCATTTCTGAAGCGTCACCTCCCACGAAATCTTCTAAAGACGTTACTCTAAACGCTCTGTGTAAAGGATTCAATTTCGATTCGATTTAGCTACGAATTCGCAAATATGACAGAAAATATCTTTCCCTGAGAAAGATACAGTTCTTGAGACAGCTCGAATCTCTCCTACTCTTCTAGCTGTGGCCAGAGCAACTAGAAATAATACCTTCTAACTGTCTTAATGACAGTGTTTCTAATGGCTCGTATTCTGACGACCTAAGGAGAGTCAATACCGCCGCTAAATCCCGCGATGGTGCCCGAAGGGAAGAACTGGACGTTCTATCTTAAAAGACCTTAAGAGATCGTGAAGTATTCTACTGGTCGCCAATTCCGGGAGATGGAAACAGAACGTACTACTAAGCATTGATCTGTAACCAGGCGGATCGTAGAGTACGAAAAAATTTCTTTTCTTTCCTCAGAAAAAGTAGAAAGTCCGCTATTTCCGCTACCGTTGGTAGTGAAATACGATGACCTTGATTCCGCACCAACTGCGATAAACTGCCCACTTGGCTCTGATATAGTTTTCTGGATGATCTTCTCAGACAGAAAGACAGTTGGCGAGCCACTGCCTTAGAGAGTCCGCATGACGTGCTGCTCGCTGGATAAAGTCTCCACGCAGCTAGCTTCAGCACGCCGGAGGTTCGGTGGAAGTGATGGAAGTGCGGCTGTCTGAGAAGATCTTTTCTCTCTGGAAGGAAAACTGAACATCTATTAGTAAATCGAGAAGGTCCGGGAACCAAGGTCTTTGAGGCCAAAAGGGCAAATCAACGTCATCTCGGTGTTGTAGGAGATCCTGAGTTTCATCAACACTTGTTGAATCATTCAACGGAGGGAATGCATACGTTTGCATGTCGTTCCAAGAATGCAACATGGCGTCCGTCCCGAACGGCATGGGATCTTCTACTGGGAGAAGTATACTGGGAGGCGAAAGTTTAGTCTCATGGCGAACAGGTCTATGGTTGCTGGCCATTTCTTCAATAGAAGTTGAACTTCCTCCTGCACTAACGCCCATTCCCCCTAGAACCTCTTATGACCGGCTTAGGGCGTCCTGCCAAAAACGTTGAGTTTCCCCCGATACTGAATTGAGGAACGAGAGTAGTCCTGTGGCACTTCGCACCAGCGGAGAATTCTCTGGGGACTTGATTCAAAGTTTGTGATTTGTCCCCTCCTTCTTGAGGTATGACACAGCGGTTACGTTGAAACGAAAAAGAGCGCCACCGTCCTGTTGCTTAACTGATCTGCGAAGCAACTTAGAGCCTCTTCTACTGCTCGTAGTTCTCTGTGGTTTATGGACTCCCCCGATCCAGATTCGTCCAAAGGCCTCTGGCCTGACATTCCTCCAGGGGTTGCTCCCCAAACCTGATCCGAGGCATCTGTGTACAGATGGAAATCTGGAATGGGGAGTCCAATCTACGCCGATGGTCAGATGATATTCTTCTGACCACCACCGAAGATCCCTTCAGGCAAGAATCGTCCCAGACTAGGAACGCCGTTCTCTTCCGGGAAGTCTCAGCGATTCCTGAGACATGCCTGAAGAGAACGCGTCCGGAGACGAGACCCTGGAATTAGGAGAGAGGAGGCCATCCTGCCCAGCAAGCTCTTCCATAGGCTTACAGGTTGCGCTCTGTTCGATCTGAATGTTTCTAGTTGGCTCAGAATTGCCAAAACTCGTTCCTCCATCGGAAAGCCCTCAAATGACGCTGGGCCTGAATCGTTATCCCTAAGTACGTTTTTTTGTCTGAGCTGGAATCAAGAGCTCTTTTCTAAGTTGATGCGTATTCCCAACTTTTGACACAAATTCAGTAAGAAGTCCTCGCCTGCAAAACTTCCTCTACTGACGAAGCCTGAACTAACCAATCGTCAAGGTATCGCCTCATCCTGAAACCCCAACGATGCATTATCTCTGAAATAGGAGACATCACCCTCGTAAAGACTTGAGGTGCTGTGGTCAGACCGGCAGAGGACTCTGAACTGAAATGTTCCAGTTGGACCCGAGAATCGAAGGAACTTCCGAGATTCGGATGGACCGAACTTGGAGATAAGCGCCCTTGAGGTCCACTGAAATCATCCAGTCGCCTCTCCGGACTGACCGCAGCACCGACTGAGAAGTTTCCATATGAAACTTCGGGGAGATGATGAACCGTTGAGACTCGAGAGATCTATGATGGGTCTCCAAGATCCTCCCGACTTTGAGCCACAAAAATCGACTGTAAAAACCTGGGGAAGAAGGGAGCGGGTTCTAATGCCCCTTTTTCACAGAGGGCTCGGACTTCTGCTGCTAACGCTATTCCCTGATGGAGTGAAGGGAATAACTGGGAAGATGAACCGGTGAGCTGGATAGAAGAGGCAGGGGAACGGGAAGGACTCTGTACCCTTCCTAACACCTCCACTACCCAACTCTCCGCGCCATACCTCTTCCAGGATTCCCAGAATGGAGCTAGGCAACCTCCTACCGGGTGCAGACGAGGGAAGTGTCTCTATTTCCGAAAACCCTTCTTAAGGACAGAAGGTTTGGATCTGAAGCGGAAGCTGAAGTCTTGGATGAGAAACGGACTTTCTTAGGGACCTGGTTGGTGATTTGGAAAGGGTCCGCTTGGCTGGAGATGTCATCCTGGAACCTCTCAGAGATCTAGAGGACTGTGCTGCCACTTGAATCATGGCTTGCTGTGACTCGACAGCTGAAGAAGAGGAAACGAAATTTACCATCGAAGCTACATCTTCCTCCCCCTGAAAAGACTGTTGCTGAGCGCCAAAGGTGCTCTCAACAGAGCCCTTTGTGAATATCTGGATAATCCGGGAGGTAGATGGTTCAGAAAGAAATCCTCCTTTTCTTACCGAAGGTCGTACAACCAGCCGATATATTTGCCTGATAAGCCAGTCCCATTGACACCGGTGATGAGATTGTCGAACAAAACCGGGTCCGAGGGAGAATAACCGTCCTGTTTAAGGAACCCCATTAAACCAGATAACATCCACATCGAATGGGATAGAGCCTCCGACTGAGAACGGTGTCTTCCAAAATACCCGCTTCTCTCTCGCCGTGGACGGAAACCAAACGATTCAAGAAGGGACCCTAGATAGAAGAGCTTCCACTGATTCATTAAGAGGTACCCTAACACCCGCAGAAGGGTTACCCGCAACCTTGTAAAAACCCTTGCGAAAGGAAGTAAGGAGGAATCCTGCTACCCGACCCACCAAATACCGCTAACCTGCCGTCCGCCTCCTCAGTGCCTGCTCGACACGGCCAAACCAAACTAGATTCTTTGGTGCATGAGCCACCACTGGTTTCAATGCGCAACAGTGACTCAAACATTGCCTGATTAGGTTGAAAAGGTTCTTCCGAGCCTTGGACTGTGGGTAAAGAGCATGAATGAAGTCCACCATCCGCTTGTATTCGTTCTCGTTCGCTGAAGGAGAACAGGCCCGCACCGGATCCTCTTCCCTCGCAAGAGAAATCCTTATCAGAAAGATCCGACCGAAAGTCGAGATAGGAACAGAGACAGGCTGACCCTAGAAAACGCTGGATCAGTTAACCCGAACACGAAATACCTGAGTGCGCAAGACGCACACCTGGGAATCAACCGCAATGTTGCGGGCAGCCGAGAAGGGTTGCGCAAAACCCGCACTCTCCAACAACGTGGAGCTACGCTGAGCCAGACACACCTGGGCGAACCACGCCTCAGAAAACGGAGAAGCCGCAATACCGCCAACCCCGAACTAGGCTGAATAACAGAAGCATGCTGATGAGGAATCGCCAGCAGACACTCCGCTATTTGCGGAAGAAGAACAAGGTGGGAAAAACTCCTGTTGACCCTTGCAACCTAACCCGAACCTACAAAAACCGTCCCTAACCGGAGGAACAGAGACACCTGTTGGAAAGGTAGAGAAGGGAAGGTACAGTAGGAGGGAAGAGAGAAGAAGAAGCCACACTCGGGGAAACCACCGAGACCCTGCCGATGACGCCATACATGTAGGGAACGCACCAGACGGACCGGAGCTCACAGAGTTTCGCATGGGAAACTGCGAGGTGCCGAACCCCGGCGATTGTGGATGATAGGTTACCCGAAAACCTAGCTACTGGAGTGATTGTTGAGACTACCGGGCTGAAACATTGAACACGGGAACAGTCGCACTACCAGATGTCGCAGCAACAGGCTCCGGAAGATGAGAGAACATATGATTTGTGGAAGATTGTCCCGAAGGCAAGTCCGTTAACGGTAGAGAGCTCGGATGAGCGAGAGAAGAAACCGAAAGTCTCCCCGAAGAATGACCAAACGGAAGGTTGAGAAAACCCATAGAAGATTTTGAAACCATAGGAGAAGAGATGTCCGTGGATACAGAAGAAGCCATAGATTTTAAGGAAAGAAAATAGACCGATTCTGTTCCCCTGATAATCCTGTAAAGCATCATTTGTAAATTCAGGTAGATTTTTTCAAAACATGCTCAAAAATGTTGGAAAACCCAATATCAAAACAATTTCTAACTAAAGATCTGTAGCCTTTAGAGAGTCCCAACAGATCAGCATTATACTCTGCAATGTTCAGCAATTGATCTATTGAATTGGACTCTGAAAGGGACGTAAGGTTTGTCCCGAGGGGGAAGAAGAAACTTGGAAGAAGAGAAAGGGATACTTTCCAACCTATCCACACTAGAAGAGCTAGGGAACCAAAATTGAATTATCCTCTACCGAATTCGCAACCTTTGTTGCAGAGAGCCTACTGGAAAAAGAACCGCTGTTGGATCCAACAAGGGAGCCGCAACCTTTAATGACACCTGACTCACTGCACCTTCAACTTATCTTCCTGATTCTTTACTACCGTCCTATCTCTAACTGTCTGCGCAATCCTAAATTAGATTTTACCTTAGGACTTACGTTACCAGGGTGAAAAGGGAAATCTGCTGCTGACACTGCCTGCTTCACACAAATGGCCGGTAGATCCTACCTTTGAGGTTTGCGTGTTCTCCATGACCCCGGCACCCGTTAGGGCTGATTCTGGAACAGGCAGGAGCTGAAAAAGAGCGATTAGGTTCTGTGTCCCTATTAACTTTTTCCTGATCCTTTATCTCTGTTAGTTTTGACATGAAACTTGAAAACAAACTAGACATGCTGGCTGACAATTTGTCTTCTAATTTCCTAAATAATTCTGACTCTAAAGCCTCTTTGTCAAAACCCCGAGTTTCTACCGCTGAATCCTTACGCTTACTCTAGAAGCCAATGATTTCTGCTTGAGATAATCCTCCATCTGTGTTGTCGACCATGACCTACACTCGTCACATCGCAATGTGACGCCACATTGTACCTTCCTGCAATTTATGCACAATGAATGTCTGTCGTTTTTGGGTACTCATCCTTTTCTTTGCAGGCGGTGCACGAACGATGGCTGCGGTTTCTCCAGCGGTAGTGATCTCTCAGTCGTCACGGCAGAAGCAGATGTGGAAGCCGAGGAGTTGTCCAAGGGTGGTGTCTTATCCATTTTATCCATTTCAAAATCCAAAACCAGGCCAAGTCAAAACGGGAGAAAGAACAATCCAGGAGAGAAGGGGGCGATCAAACCAGTCCAAGTCGTTATCCAATCCAAAAACGAAAATAAGGGGGTCGGGCTTATAACTGTAAATTTGCCTGATGTAGGACAAGTCCTAGCAGCACGCTTAACAAAAGCACTAAGGTTCTCGCCATACACAGCCGGGACTTGCAGCAGCGCTTGCCAACGGCACGCTAGGTAACTCATTTGTTAGATTTTTCCTGTAAGCGTTGGTAACGCTGACAGTTAATTACTCACTTAGTGGGTAATGAGTTGGGGATATAGTTCGGGCTGGTAGGTAACCAGGGGCTAATTCAGGTGTTCAGGGAGTGTATTGCAATACATTCGCTTATATTTATTTACATAAAATATAAGCTATGATTAACACAGAAAGAGTGAACTTTCAGTGTGAGAACCAGATGTATTGTAGTAGATTGTGGAACTGGCTCCTGATCTGAAATCTACTACATAATATTCAATATGAGTAAGGAGGTACCC
Source organism: Macrobrachium rosenbergii (assembly GCF_040412425.1). Classification (NCBI taxonomy): domain Eukaryota; kingdom Metazoa; phylum Arthropoda; class Malacostraca; order Decapoda; family Palaemonidae; genus Macrobrachium; species Macrobrachium rosenbergii. Next base: position 57,462,562 of record NC_089796.1, read on the forward strand.
AGAACTGGATTATTCCAAACAGCAAGACTACTCTCTGCCGAGACCTGTCTCAAGACAAGAAAAGATACCATGTCCCATTTCCTCAGGACAAAGTTTGGCCACAAGCTGGCACCCTGGTACATGAAAAAAGTCAGCACTTTCCTCCCAACACCAGCCACCTCCTAAACTTGTGCTTCTAATCCTATTGATGAGGCTCTTATGATGGCAAAGTCAGGAAGTGTGTTTAACCAGAAGTCAAGCCACTACGCTACCTAGAAAGAGCCCATGGCAACTGACTCCATGATTCCTGACCTTCAAACAGAGACAGCCATCTTCTTGATAGTCCCTCTCCAAGGGGAGGTCATTCATCAGTCTATAAAATGACAACTCCAACTGCACAGGAGTAGTCTCTGAGTTTTCTGCCACAAAGAATCTTTTCTGGCACATCAACATTGGGGAAAGGATTTTGCCTAGTCTGCTAGACAGCAGAAAACTTTCCAACCTGAAGATTAGACCATTCACTTGGGCAAAAACAGCATGTGATAGCCGGTGATGACAGCAACTCGGGAGTTGAACGCATGGCTGGCTGGCAAGAACTTGTGCTGTCCTCTAGACGGGCCCTAGACTTTTTCAAGGCCGAAACCTCGCAAGAAGACTGAGCAGGGGACCTCTCCTCCATCTCGCCAGGTGTCCGGACTCGAGAGGCCAAAGCAACTTCCCAGGAACCTTGCTTGGCACTTGTGGAAGTGCCAGCAGGAAGAGTCGGGACACCTGTTTGTCCGGACTCTTTCTCCCATCCTGTGCCCAAGTTGGTACTGAGAGAGGTCTCTCCGGTACCAGACCAGGGTACCCGGGTCTCCTTAGAAACCCGGGTACTCAGCGCACCTCTCGAACGAGTGTCCAACACAGTGCTGGCCTTAGAAGCAGACTTCTTCAGCACAGCAGTGGGAGTGCAAACCGAGGTCTGCATGCCCTCGGCTCCCGAGACGACTGACCCGGGGGTTAACAAATCGGTTCCCTGGCCCACGGACCAGGAAGAACCGACGAGAGATCTGACTGCCCTCCCTGTGGAAAGAGGCAGTCCCTTAGAAGTCTCAGGGAGAGACTTCTTTGGGAGACAGCCTTCTTCTTCGGCTGGCAAGCCTCAGAAGAAGAAGAAGAATAGGTAGCAAACAACAAGGACAAAGATGATGACACCTTCCTAGCCTCTTCTTCGACTTCTTCTTCATCATCTTCTTCAGGATGGTGGCCAGGTCCCCCATCCAGGAGGGTCAGGGGGGTCAGGGAAGCAGGAGCAACAGGGGCAGCGGAGACATCAGCGGCCAGGCCAGCAACTACCAGGGCAGGTGGAGCAGGGCAGGAGCCAGGTTAGCCAGGAGCCGGGACATGGGGAGAGGGCACAGGTGGAGCAGGAGCAGGAGCCAGGCAGGGTCAAGAGTCAGGAAATCCAGGAGCCAGGACTGGAGTCGGAAACAAGCGTAGGTTGGCAACAGCAGGAGCAGGCGCCGTGATATAAGGCACCAACGATGTGACTATACTGGAGGGGCCAGGCAGGGATAATGGGGCCAGGAAGCCAGATGGCAGAGGCACGGCATGGAGCGAGGCATATGTGGCTGATACCTGGGTGCCCAGGTGTGAGGCGATAGTCGCAGGCAGCTTGGCGAAGGACGCCATGGTGACAGCTGACATGGTGGAAGTGGCCTCAGCATGGGTGGTCACAGGAGTGCCAGACAGATGGGAAATCAGGCCCTCCAATGATGGAACGCCAAGCAGGCTGAGGTGAAGCCAGGTAGAGGTGAGGTCTGCAACCTGCCCACCGAGAGGAGCCTCCACCGCCAAACCTGAAGGCAAGGTTGTGTCAAAGGAGAGAGCCTCTACTTGCTCTGGGGGAAAAAATTCCCCCCCTGCAGTGAGGAGAGGCCCCCAAGAGGATGTCCTGATTGTCCGCTCCCCCGGGGCCTTCCACACCCGACAAAACGAGTGAAGAAGGAGATGGGGGGAGTCCTCACCCGAAGGAGAGGCAGCAAGAAGGGAAAGCTTGCCGGGAGGGAGAAACGCTCCCAATGGGTTAGCCACTAAGGGAGTCATCAGGGGCGTATAACCCTCAGATATACCCTGGCGGGCTTCCTTCAGTACTGTCTCCTCCCCTCAAACTTCACCCATTGCTTGGCAGACCAGGAACAAAAGTCCGAGCAAGGAGAATTACAAGAACACACACGTCCCCTGCAAGTGGAGCAAAGGGTGTGTGGGTCCATGTCAACACGCGAGCGGAAGCTATTGCACTTCTTCCCCCCTACCCCAGGACATACACACTGGGGCAAGGAGGACTTGTGGGGCTTATCAACAGTCATTGCAAAAAAAGAACAAGAAGATCTCACCGGGGAAAACAGCTGAACAGCAGTCATGGCAGAGAGCGAGAAACACGTTTGCAGCACATGACGGACGAAAGCAAATTGGAATGTTTACATCCGGGCAGGTGGTACTCCCGCCTCCCGGACAGTGGTTAACTGCCTAATCACCTTGTTCGAAAGTTCAACAGCCGGTTCCAGCTTCGCCGAAAGTAATTCCTAATGTAAAGGACTGACAGTTTGTAACATTGTGTCGGAAAACAAACCATAATTATGAGCCAGGCCTCGCAAGTAATCGATCTCATCCCAGTTTGAGTAATCATTCACTATTCTCTGAATTCCCTCATTGCTATCATGGTATCTCCTACGGCCACAAGGTGGCTGTTGCCCAGCAATATATTGCTCGATTTTCAATTCATTCAAGCCTTGTTCCTTTCACAAGCACAATATGAACTTGAAAATAGTTGGATGAGGAGCACCAATCAACTCTGAAAAGCCTCTATGCCAACCTTCAACTGAATTATTTGTTTTCGGGAGACCATGATAATTCAACAGATTGCCTCCTTTCTGGCTTTTCATAAATTCCAGAGGCATTGAGAAATTTAAAAAACAAGAGATCTGGATCAAGACACACTGAGTACCCCAAAACAGACCAAAACAGACTGACTAAACTGCAGACCAAATGAATAATTTTCCTAACTATACAAACCTAAGGTCCTTTACATTAGAAATTACTTACAGCGAAGCTGGACACGGCCGTTAAACTCTTGAACAAGGTGGTTAGGCAGTAACTACCACCAGGTAGGCGGGAATACCTGCCTGCCCAGATGTAAACATTCCATTTGCCTTTCGGTCCAGGTTCAGATTGAGGGGTGGCATGAGGTGGGCATAATATGTAATGTAAAGGACCTCAGGTTTGTATGCTGTAGTTAGGAAAAATACAATTTACTTTTAAAAATTGTGATTTGTTCCGACACGATATACAAACCGTCGGTCCTTTACATTAGGAAGACTCACTGGTTGAAGGGAAGAATCTAAGTGAGTCTCTTGAACTGACTGGAGTTCTGCACACCTGGGCTACTCCTCCTGGTCAAAAGAGCGAGGAGGAATACCGTGCCTCTGACATATTGATCGGAGTGTAGGAACTGCAAGATCAAATGTCAGATACTGCACTTTTTCCCATGAGTGAGGAAACGTAACTCATAAGAAACAGGCTGGGAAGAATCTAGAGTCGGAGGCAGTAAGGAAAACCACCCTTATTACCAGTCTCTCCTTCCTCCCCTTGCTAGAGGAAGGAGTGGAATTGCTTCCATGATTCTAGAAGAAAAATAGAATGGGTGCTCAATGTGTAGTCTTACCACATCAGACACCAGATCCAGCAAGTATTGATTCGAGCCCTTTTCTCATCCCGAAGGAGGAGAAGTAGGAGGACGGGGAAAGAGGAGGAAGAGAGGCCAGTCACTCTCAGTATCCTTCCCACTTCCAGAACCAACACCTTAAGCAAGATGCTACTAGTCCTCTTGAAGGAGCCGGGTAAGAAATCACTTGTTGAGCAGCCACCACAGGACCAAAGGAAAAAAGGTTCCAAGTGTTGGATTTCTGTTTCATGGCAGGGCAAGGGAGAACACAGAATTTGTTGTTTTATATATTATGTAAACTTAACTGTATGGCAGCTTAACAGAAACTAAATATACATTGTAGATTTCAGTAAAAGGTAAACAGTAATAATTACAGTACTCAACAGTTTGAGTAAAAGGTACAATTATAATAAATACATTGTTATGCATAAATACATTATGTAGTTATACAACTAATTACACCAAAGTGTAGTTAGCAACCTGGCATCTTAAGGTCCTTATTTAGTATATGATTTCGAGTCCCATCTTATTTTTAAACGCTCTGGTGCCCGTGTCTGATGTCCACTACGTCGTACTGGTAAGGCAACTGATAATTGAGTATCAGGCTTAGGTGATGTTGCAGGTGATCTACGATCTCCATATCCTGAAGCTTCATACCCAACACCAAGATAGGCGGAGAAATAATGTCTCCTGGCAAAAAAGGGCGATGAGGTCGTGGAACCTCCGATTTTCTCCAATAGATCGCCCCCCAGTCTTCACGAGGTAATCCTCCTCGTGCCAATTCCGGACCACAACTCCTGGTTTATCCCATCATTTTGTCTTAGGGTCTTGCAGATCCACGCATATACCAAGGTTCAGCTCAGAGTGGTCTAGCAGTGGCATCATACCGTTCCTTTGCCTGCTGCCGAAGGTACTCAGCCTTTATGTCACATTCGTCAGCTGTACGTTGCCATTCTTTTTGCAAATGAACGATGATGAGCCGGAATCTTGGAACGCAAAGGATGTCCAAACAAGATTTGCGCTGGAGATCTACCGTCCGCCCGTGTATTCCTGAGCTCAAGAAGCCCTTGTGCGAACTCATCCTCATCCAGCTTGCCATTTCTTGTGGTCGTCAAAATCAACTTCTTGATAATCTTCACGGTAGCTTCGGCATGACCATTTGCTTTTGGATTATAGGGTGATGTCACGCGGTGTTCCACCCCCATCGAGCAAGGAAATGCGAATGTTGATGAAGCGAACTGCAGTCCTCCATCTGTTTTCAGTACTACAGGCACACCTGTGTCTGAAAATATTGGCCTCAACAAACTAACTAGTTGAGCTGCAGAAGTTGATCCATTGCACGAAGATACATACGGCCAACCTGATAGGCGATCAACGTACACAAGAAATGTCTTGCCAGAGACATGAAAATAATCAGCAGACACAGACTCAAATACTCGACTTGGCAAGTCTTCCTGCATCAAAGGCTCATTCTGCTGACCTGGTAACAGCTCTCGCAACGAGAACAAGACTTCACTGTATTCTCAACGTCCCTGTCAATCCCTGGCCAGTACACCGCCTGGCGTGCTCGACGCTTGCGCGGTCCACTCCATGGTGAGCATCATGTAGACACTGCAAAGCTTTAAATACGCGGGCTGCCGCGGGTATGAGAAGTCTAGGTCCATAAACTATCAAACCATCATCCACGGCCAGCATGTCCCGACCCCAGTATGCTCGCAACTCTTCTGGTAAGCTATGCTTATGATCTGGAAATCCTTTCATTATTACATCTCGTAATGACAGATATTCACCATCATGTGCAGAAGCATCACGAATCTTATCCAGCATCTGGTCCCGTAGAGGTGCTAACCTTATGCCCTCCTCACAAGTAGCTAATAAAGACAACACAACAGCAGCATGCAATGGATCTGCATCATCCAGCACATCATTGTCCTAAGCAAGGCTCTGAACTGGTGAACGAGAGAGTGCATCCGGCATGCTGTGACATTTCCCACTTTGCCACCGTGCAGCAAAAGTAAATCTGCAGAGTTTCAATCTCATACGCTGCAGTCGAGGATTCTCTATTTCTCCAAGAAGTTTTGAATTGAGAATAGGAATAAGTGGTCGATGGTCTACTACCAGGTCAAATAAGGCAAACCAGCCAAGTAAACACTGCATTTCCTCACTGCCCAAAGTACAGCAGCCATCTCAACCTCAATTACAGCATACCTAGTTTCCATCCGTTAGAAACCTGGATCCACACTGATAAGCTTCCAAAACCCTCCATGTTGTTGCAGCAAAACAAACCCAATACCATGCAACTTGGATGCGTCAGTTTGAAGCATAGTAGGTAAAGATGCATCAAAATGAGCTAAAACAGGAGGAGCTATGAGTGCTTCTTTAGTTTTCTCGAAAGCCACGTCATGCTGAGGGGTCCAGCACCACTCATTCCGAGGTTTAAGCAGGTCCCTGAGTGGCTGTGCAGCAGCTGCAACGCAGAAGAAAAGCTCCCAAGCTGATTGGTTAAACCCATGAATGACCTGAGATCAGTGATATTTTGTGGCTTTGGAAATTCAGCTATAGCTCTCACCTTCCGAGAATCCACACTATAACCTTCATGATTTATACTGTAACCACAAAATTCAACATTAGGTTGAGCAAAGAAAATTTTATCAGGATTTAAGGTTACTCCAAATTTGTCACACTTTTGCACAAGTGTGATCACATGGGCTAAGTGGTCACGGTAACTAGAATCATACACCAAAATATCATCAACAATTTTGACAGTGCGTGGAATATCTCCCAAAGCTTGATCTCCTTGACGATTGTACTCATCTCCAGATGATACAAGCCCCATTACAGCTCGTTTGAATTAAGTAACGCCCCCAAGGTGTGATGAAGCAAGTAAGATCCTGATCTTCTTCAGCAATTTTGATTTGGAAGTATCCCATCTTCGCATCCAAAGTAGTGAACCACCTGGCTCCAGCATCCATAGACGATATAGCATCGTGAGGGGATCGAACTGGATATGTAGGTCTGCGCACGTAGTGGTTAAGTCTTGTAAGGTCCACACACAACCGCACTCCATCCATCTTCTTTGCAATAGGGACCATCGGATGACACCATTCGGTGGGGTAATCAACCTCACCAATGATATCCTTAGCAAGCAAGTCATCTAGCTGAGCTTTAATATCCGATCTCCAACAATATGGAATGGTGCGTGGTGCAGTCACTGCAAAAGGATGTGCATCTGCTGACAGCTGAATCTCATAGGACCTCCCTGCATTTCCCTTAGAGTAGCTGAAGCATCAAATACATGAGGATAAGCAGAAATGATGGAAGCTGCATGTTCTGCACGCTCTGCTTCTGTAGGGTCTCTGCTGTGTGGCCATCTTGGCAATGCCACTGGTACAGACATCAAACTGCTGGCACTTGCAGATTGCACAACATCCTGTGTTTAGAAGTCACTTGTGGCTCCAAAACCTTCCTGGTTCTCGATGCTATATGTGGTTGCGACACTGAACATGTAACATGCTGTATTTGCACTGGAAAGTTTTCTGTAATATTCCCAGTGCTACACAATCAAACCAGCTCAGAAGTGCACCTTTCACTTCCTTGACGATCTGACACAACTGTTGTCGCACCACGATTCCCCAAAGTTAAAAAAAGCCTCAAAAGTACCCATGTTAGTGAGAGGTCGACGATCTGCTGCAATGAGACCACCCATAATGATCGGCTCAGTGAACTCTCATGAATTCCAAGAGATTTAGCGTTCTCAAGTCCTATCACAGTTATCTCCGCTCCAGAGTCAGGTGTCCACATAACTGAACTTGATCCTTTGGGGTGAGTGGTACTGATGCAAATCTGAGGGTTGGACGTGATGACGCACAGTTGCTGTAAACATCTCAATGACACGATATACATTCTGCTTTGAAGGCTTGAACGTACTTTTATTATTCATTTTCTTCTTCTGAGGAGACAGTGGCTGTCCCTTTGACCTGCACACCACTGCAAAGTGACCTTTCTTACCACATTGTTTGCAGTTCCTGTTTAGAGCCTTGCATGCCATCTTATCAAGATGGCGCTCACCTCCGCATCTAAAGCACTGCTGCTTTAAATGGGCTGCCTTCTGACCTTCCTGTATTCGGACACTCTTGAAACTATACTTTTCACTGCCCCGAATAACAGCACGACTGGCATTTGCATTTTCCGATGCTCTGCAAATATCAATAGCCATCTGCAAAGTGAGCTTCTTTTCTTCTAACATACGTTTCAAAGCCTCTTAATCTCTGGTTCCAACGACGATCCTGTCTCGTAGTCTGCTGTCCATGCAGGTTTCACAAAAATCACAGAAAGAAGCAATCTCTTTAATGCCGACAGAAAATCATTGAAGGTCTCGCGCAACTCCTGGACTCTTGTATGAAAGTCGCGTCGGTCCACGATGACATTCCTTTGGTTGCGCAAGTGCAACTCTATGGCATCCAATATAGTCTTCAAGTCTGCTCCATCATCCAGTGAGAGACCATATCTCAGAGTGCGGTCCAGTCATCGTCCAGCACGGAAATCAATGCTGACCGCTGCTCAGCAAGAGAGAGATGACATTCTTGTCAACACTGCATGTCCCTCATACTTGTGACGCCACCTAACAAACTCTTTAAGAGACACAGAAGACGACAAGTGTGGTGCAGGAACTGCCCTTGCCTGAGACTGATTCCTTTGATGTCCCGGTACCAGCAAAACCCTCTAGAATTGGGTTAAACGTTCTTCCCTTTTCTTAGCTGCTTCTTGGGCATGATGAGCCATCTCTGCTTGCCTTGCCACAAGTGCTGCCAGTTGTTCGATTTGCTTCTCCATCGTAATACGGTACTAAAGATTTAACACTGTACTTCTTGAACGACAGTAGACAGCATAAACAAAACCAATCACTGCGCCATGTTGGATTTCTGTTTCATGGCAGGGCAAGGGAGAACACAGAACTTGTTGTTTTATATATTATGTAAACTTAACTGTATGGCAGCTTAACAGAAACTAAATATACATTGTAGATTTCAGTAAAAGGTAAACAGTAATAATTACAGTACTCAACAGTTTGAGTAAAAGGTACAATTATAATAAATACATTGTTACGCATAAATACAGTATGTAGTTATACAACTAATTACACCAAAGTGTAGTCAGCAATCTCACACCAAGGGCCTGTGGGCAAGACCACAGGAAGACAAGAGTGTGGTCTATGAGACCACGACTTGCTTCCAGACTGACAGAAACTTCTAGAATGCGAGGAATGGACCAAGACATTGACCTTGTGAGCTCTCAGGTGGAAAGTACCAGTATCATCATCGCCAGCTGTCAAGTACCCCCTTCGATCGCTTCACGAAGCCAGCAGAAATACGTCCTAGACACTTCTTCCTTGGGAGAGATAGTACTAGCAAAAACGTCGACATCCAGGTCAGGAATGTCGAGCCTTTTTGGAAAGCACCACAGCTCCCTAATAGGAAAAAGTAACGACTGATCTGGATCAACGATATCATGTCCAAGGAGGAGGGGAACAAGAAGGATTTGAACCCGACAATAAGTGCTGATGGATTTGGAGTCCATCTATGACATCCGAGAAGGAGTCGAGGTATTGATCCCCTTCACCTGTTCTTCCATCTTCTACGCTAAGGCTGGAGCAAGATGAGAGATGGTCCTAAGAGGGTACACCTCTATCCAACGACTCTTGTAAGGGCGCGTGCAGAGCATGGGACACAAGCCCTAAATGAGAGTCACATGCCACCCAGGGAACAGTTCCCTGGGACAGCAAGACTGAAGAAGCTTTTCATCTGTAACTAAATCTCAACTGAGGAGAAGAAGGCTACCTCAGATAGAAGACTAGGTCGCAAGGGCCGACGCTCTTCACAAGTGAAAGGGAGAGAAGCAACCCTCGGCGGCAAAAACGAGGGAGTCCAGACTTGAAGAGCGACTGACCCGAGAAGAAGTTCCGTCAACGACCCCCATCAGCGAAGATGGATCCAGTCCCTGGGACAGTGTTGCAGAGGGCTTCAAGAGATATCCAGCTATATCTGTTGCCACTCAGGGAGAAAGCCTATGCTTGCAAGGAAAGCTGGAAGGTCTCCCAGTCCTGAACACACAGGGATGTACCGCCTGAAGGACTGCTTCTTGTGTAGCTGCTACAGGAGGTTGGATCAAGCAGAACTCTTCTCAATGCCTCGGAAGCAGAACTATCACGTCAGGCGAAAGGCAAAGTCTTCCAGCATTTGCCTGTAACTTGGGGCGAGCAATGTTTGTCAACCCCTAGCGATATAGACAAATATGGAGGGAAAAACGTAGATATCAATTTTCCCACAAAGACAGCATGCCTCACCGTAGCAACCCCTGGGTCTGGTACGAAGGAGCAAGAAAAAATTACCCACTTTGTTGTGCAAGGAGGCAACGGAAAGATGGTAGGGATCTCTCAGTCAAGCAGTCTCTTCATGAAGAAAAGAGTGAACAGCACATTCCGTCCCAATCACTCAAACCTGAGGCCAAGCTCGCCTGCCAATACATCCCCACCAGGAATGCATCTGGCTAACTGAGCTCTCGAGTGCACTATAGAACACTCGAGTATCTGCAAATGTTGACAGATGAAACAGGAGGAAAAAATTATTCCCTCGTTTGTCGACGAATGCCACTACTGTGGTTTTGTTGTTCAATGAAACCAATGAGTATTCCAAAACTCATCCTGAATTCTCGGAAGACCAAAAGGCTGCCCTGAGTCCAAGATGTTGATGAGAAAGTACTAATCGTCTCAGTCACACACCTTCAAGACAAAGTCTTACAGATGTGTACCTATTCCTCGATCGGTGAATCCGGAAGTAGGCACACAATGTGAGGGGAATATGCAAGCATATTCAAAGGTTCCTTCAATCAAGCATTCGCCTAACTCTTTCCTCATACTTTGAAGGGGAAAGAAGGATGGAGGAATGGAAGTAGACCTCCATTCTCCACCATGGGGAAGTTTCTGCAAGATGGCAGGATACCGAGACGATTAGCTCTAGCCGGGCTGGCATTTTCTGAATTGGGAGCACATGAGAGGAAGCGGGATGGAAGTTTGCCAAAAAGAATTGCCAAGACCAAAGGGAAATAGATACTTCTCTTGAGGCAATCCATTCCTAGGTCTCGTCAATGTTGCTGCCAGCTCCAGAGATTTGATAAGTATCATTTCATCCAGGCATCAGCAGTGGGAGAACTTCTTCCTGGTCGATACTTCTTTCTCTCTTCCCTTCTTCCCTCCTCCCTTATGGAAAAGAGGGTGGAAAGAGACACAGTTATGCGCACTTTCCTAGAAGGGAAGAAGAGGGCTGTGTTCTGCAATCTTCCTCCGAAACCTGGAACTTCTTAGGAGTTACAGGGGGCTGGCTTGAACTCAAGGTCGAGTCAAGATGACTAAGACCCAAAGGTCTTGGCCATTGTCCAAAGGACAAGGCAGTGACCTGGTATGAGCCTTGATTACTGAGGTATCTGGCAAATCTCTGAAAGAGAAAGGCAGAACCAAGTAAAGGTTCATTCCTAAGGGTCGAGCCAACTCGGGACTTACGAAACCAGAGATCCAAATTGGGACAAAATCCTTCTTCTTAGCACCAGAATTGCCCACAGAACTGCAATCAGCAAGATCCTCTGAGACAAGAAGAATTCGTACTCTGTCAAGGCAGGGAAGAAGCTTGGTGTCTCGGCCTGAATGAATTCCTTCTGCGAAGAAAAGAATTCATCTGGTCAAGAACGCTCTCAGAAGCAAGGGCCACGGTGGCTGCCGACACTCTCGGCCCCTTGGGAACTGCAAGGGTTGCGAGTGATGAAGATTATTCATTGGGGGAGCCACGGTCCTGTCCCGGGCATCCTTGCGCTGACGAATTGGCGTGAAGTTCTCCGAAAAACGAGGGCGACCACAACTTGAAGAGGAAAACCCTCGCTGCTTAGGAAGCATGAAACTTCTGTACCTCTCTCCTTGGAGGGAGACCTTGACAGGTCCCAAGAAACCCTCCTCGGCTACCTGGCTGTACTACGAGACAATCGGGGGACCGACAACCAAAGTATGCCAGGCAGCCCAACTCTGAAGACCAATTTGTCGGAACTCTCTCAGTTCCTCTCGCGCCTCTCAGAACAATCGAGAGGAAAAGAGAACAAGTGAGAAGAAAGAGTACCCTACCTATCCTGCCAGTAAGACCAGCAGGAGAGGCGGACCATGAGCGATAATCAACCGAAGGAGATTACTGCCACATGGGGGAAGAAGAGCGCTTGTGCCGTGGCAAAACGCTATCCTGGGAAGAGCAGCAAGTTCACTCAAACAGAGCCAAGAACCCGATTTGGAAAAGCCGAGTGGTGCCGACCCGAGCCACACAGAACTGAGCCAATCACACGAATGCGATCCACTGGGTGGTATGCGGTGGACTGGGAGGCAGGCGGGGCGAGCTGAGCCGAGCCAGTCTCGCGCTTAACTCATCTGCCGTGAACTAGCACTAGTTTCCCGAAGTCTAAACTCCTTCGAGACCGAGACCCCTCAAGAGGAATGTTCAAAGGGGAATTCTGTGTCTGCTATCCTGCAGGCTCAAACCCTAAGGTTCAAGACACAGGATGAAACCCGGCCAAGCAACCGAAGCAGCTGGCGGGCAGTATCGAGACACCTGGCGTCTAGGCACCCAGCACCTGGGTGTCTTGGTACCCAGACACCTGGGTGTCCCGGTGCCAAGACACCTGGGTTTCTCGGCATTTTCTCTCATCCTGTGCCTCTCGTCAGGAGAGCACTCGTGATTCATAGGATTCGAGCGACCCGCTACTCCCAAAAATCGGGAGTGGCTGCTTTCGGTTTCCTAAGAAAATGAAAAGAGCCAGGCACAGAACCAGTCTTAGACACAGACTTCTAAGACCGGCAACGAGGGCACGGCCTCGAGAGGACGCGCTCTTGCAGCCCCCAAAACGCCAGACCCAACAGGGAAATGCGAATCGGTTCCCGCCGGGGGCTGGAAAAGCCAACAAGAGAAACTTTACTCCCAGAAGAGAGTCAATCCCTTAGAAGTCCCGCAGGACTCCTGAAGGGAATCTCTTCCCTGCTTCTTCTGGTGTTTGAAACGATAGGATCGAGACACCAGACTGGGAACCCGACTGAGCACTGGAAAGCACTCAGGGAGCCTCAGCCCTTCCTCTGGCACTGCTCCCGAACTGGGCCAGGAAGAGTACTCTCCAAACCAGATCGGGACACTCGATATTCCAAAGCAGGCCCTGTCTTAGAGGCGGAACCTCTAGGATTGGGAACAGGATCGCAAACCGAGGTCTGCGCACCAACGAGAGACCCACTGCCTCCTCGGAAGGAGGCAGCCCTAGACGTCCAAGGGCATCAAGGGGAAAGCAGCAGCCTTCCTCTCTTTCGGCTGACGGAGGTCTGTCTGGTTCCCGGGACCCCCTTGAACCTCGGGAGAGGAAGGGAAGAGGCAGCAGAAGAAGAAACTGAAGATAAGATGAAGTAGACGGCGGCTACTTCCACAGGGCGGCTTCCTTCACCTTCACTCTGACATCTTCTACAGGATGGTGGACACAAAACATTGTAACCTCCAGGCCAGCTAGGCAGGAACGCAATGGAAGCGGCCCAGGACACCACCACCAGGAGAAGAAACAGGCACAATCAGGACAGCCGATGCAGGAGCTATGGAAGCGGTTCGGAACGCAGGAGCTACAGAAGCAGTTCGGAAGGCAGGAGCTACAGCAACAGCCAGGAACGTCACCAGCAGCGACAGGAACGATCAGGATGGCTGCAGCAGGAGACCAGGAAGAGCTGCCCAGAGACTATCGTCTAGTTAACAGAAGCATAGCACAGGAAAACAGCAGGAGCAGATGGACCACAGATATGCCAGAGGCAGTGCCATAGCATACATGAAGGCCAGCAATGACACCAATCAATCCACATTGGTGGGAACAGAGTTGGAACAATCCCGACGTGGAACTATGCCATTCCAACCAGGTACTGTGGTCGAACCCGAAGCAACACTGAATCACTGAATGAATGTCAGGACTCCTTCATGCAAGATTTCCCCTGAGATATCCAGCCAACTACTGCTGTGACTGTGATGCTCACTGTCAACCTGAAAGAAAAAGCAAAGATGATTAGTAAAGGAAGACTCCTCTCACTACGAGGGGAACTGCCCTACAAAGCGAGAGGAGCCCCTTAGAAGAAGTCGCCCTACCGCCTGTGGCCCCCCCTCCTCACGGTCTTTGCCCGATGAGCGAGCAAAGAGGGCGAAGGAGAGAGATCTCCCGAAGGAAAGATAAGGAAGAACTTACAGTGAGAGAGAAGGAAGGAGGGGAAAGCCACCAAGGGCACCAAGGAAGTGGAACTTACTGACGATACCCACAACCTTCCCCCCTTGCAACTCTCTATAGCACAGGGGGCAAAAACAACACTCAGCACAAGTAAGAAGTAGTCATGCCCTTGTACACGGAGGGCGGGAGCCCAAGAAGGGAAGCAAACTCTTACATCCTGATCAATGAATGGGAGCAAAGATTTTACGTCCCAATCTAATATCTCCGACATACTGGGGAACGCCTTCAGTATCTAAATAAAAGGTTACTGGAAGAGAAGCATTACCACTCGGTTACGCCCTCTAAATACGCACTTGGCCGTCAAACCCAAGACACAGATGCAGGGGAACGACAGCTTATACAAGGTTATCACAAATTGTGGGTTTGTATTAATAAATATCAAACACGCAATATATACACAAAAATACAGGAAGACCCCACCAGGATAATAAAGAGCTTAACGGCAGTCAGGCAGAGAGATCCAAAAACATGCAACACATGACGCCTGAAAGCAAACTGGGTTGTTTACATCCAGGCAGGCGGGTATTCCCGCCTACCTGGCGGTAGTTGCTGCCTAACCACCTTGTTCAAGAGTTTATCGGCCATGTCCAGCTTTGCCGTAAGTAATTCCTAATGTAACGGACCGATGGTTTGTATATCGTGTCGAAACAAATACCTTGTTCATATATGTATAGAGGACTAAATTGACCTATTACTTCTAGCCCACTGTTTCCTTGTTTGCTTGGCCATTAAGCCATTACTCATCACCAGTGTTTATGGGATTCAAAATAATGAGAATGAAGAGCTCTTTTCAAAAATGTAGGTTAAAATTTCATATTGTATATCAGCAACTTATAAAATAACACCCTTTAAGCACTAGGCTAGCCTTGGGGTGGGAGCTTAGGCCTAAAGCGGACACGTCCGACAGCCACAATAAATAGCCTAGTCTTACTCACTCAACCATTAGCCTGGTCATATTTAACCTGATTCTGGGATTGCGAGAATTTATTTTGTGTAAAACTTTACTTTAGTTGTGTGGCCTGATTCCCGCCAGTCGTTGACCAGGATAGGTTCCTCATACATAAATAGACATAACCTTTGCTATAATGCTAGGTCCTGACTTAACCAGACCGGCATTTCTAAGTATTACCTCCGCATGAACTGTATGGAATGGTTCCGCGAATACAAGAGACATTCGGGACCCATACATTGAAGAAGGGATTGGTTAAGGAGATCTATTATAAAAAGGAACCATACTAACCTAAGTACCCTACCTAACCTACTAGGCTGTGTTACTTAGCCACTGGGCGGAGCCCAACGGAACCCCCGGTGAAGGAAACCATTTTCAAGCAAAAGTTCCCCTATGATACTGCCCATGTGCAATAGCAAAAATATAATCAGTTCTGAGGTTAATTACAGGTTAATTATAGTTGAGCAACAAAAAATAACATTAAATTCTTCATAAGCAACCAAAATACTACAGAAAATGTCAATTTGCAAGGTAACACCCTGACGCGAAGCTAATACTTAGTTCTACCACCAGGTCTTACCTACCTAGCCTAACCTAACCTAGGAGAGCTGTTAATCAGCTCAATGGTCTGGTAAAACTAAGGTATACTTAACTTAACTTAACTAACCTAACTTAGGGCGACATGCCCTGACCTCGCCAGGGGGGGGCACACGCCCATAAAGGCCGTAACCTGTCGCGGTCGGCGACTGGCGGGAACCAGGCCGCGCGACTAAAGTAAACTTTTACCGTATTTTGTCGTAAGTTCACCAGATGTTAAGCTACCCTGTTAAAAACAATCAGAACAAACGGCTTAAGCTAGGGTAGGCTAGCGCAGGGCTAGGGTAGGCTAGCGCAGGGCCAGCCAAGGCAGAGAAGCGGCTGAGGTCCTTCACTTTTCCTATCAAAGCTTCAGCCAAGAGGAGGATACAGATGTCATTATGGACAAGTAAGTAAACTAGACATCTAATGCACATATATAAGACAGGACTGTATAAACCAAGTAATTACCGTGATCCAAGGTAGTTCCTCTTATCCCAAAGGCAAGCAATATTATCGAAGAAATGACAAACAAGAGAACGTTTAAGGTGTTTGTGTACATGACGTCATCATTATTCCTCTTCTTTCAAATTTCGATAAAGCAGATTGGGTTAAAATTCTTTGCGATAATCCGATAAATTAATTTAATAACACGGACCAAATAAGTGTGTATATTTAGTCAAATAGGTTATTATTATTATTATTATTATTATTATTATTATTATTATTATATTATTAATATATATTGATAATTTGCAAATCCACCCCCTGCCACAGGCGACAATAACTAATAACCTTGAATATAGGATAAGCCCGAACTTTCTTTGTATGCAGAATCAATAACAACAGTTCTAGCATAATACAAGGATCTTCCAAAAATGTTGACCACATGCTGATGTTAGAAATATGTTTGACTCAGTCATTTCATTTTAAAATTCGGCATCATGTATGTGACTTCCCATATTATACACAGTTTTTAACAGTATAATAATTGGGACTTGAACAGTGTAGCATCTTGCGAATACCAGGGTCTAAGTTATTTTCTCAACTTGTATGTGTGTATGTACACGTAAACTTTTTCATTGAAAAATCAAGACAAACAACAGACGTGATAAAAAAGTTAGGATATCGACAATGAATAGATTACAATTTGGAACTGGTTTTTACATAACTTTCATTTATGTTTTTGGCATAAATGATGGATCTATAGTTCTTTAAGATATATAGAATTAAAAGATACGACATGAATTGGTGAGGCTGATTATTAAAAGCGGATAGAATATTCTTTATGAAACTAGGTCCTGTTTATGAAAATTGGGACAGAATGACGTTTTTATGTCAAAGAGACTCGGTCAAGTGTGCTCTTGTGTGTGTTCAATGACTAGAGTGACGAGAGAGGGTACGGAAATAATAACAGGAGACTTACGATGCATTTATAGTTGATGGTGAAGGGAAGCTGAAGAGACTGGTGAGAGTTTGACAGTGTTCCTAAGCGGCCCAGAGTAAAAATGATTGTTAGGTAGGGTGATGTTATGCGAATGAAATACAGGAAATAGGAACTATTAATTGTAGTGTGGATGGTGGCTAATCTGTGCAGGTAACCTAGGGTGAATGTTATGAAAGATGAGTCTTTTAGTAGGTGAAACAATAAATTTATCAAGATCTTTGTGAAGCCTCGGCCCAGAACCTGAACTTGGGAAAGAAAAGGATGAAAGGCATGACTGGAGTGACAAGTAGGATTGTAAGATGCAAATGAACGAAAGGATGTCGAACCTGACAAAAGTCTGTGGAGTCAGCAGTATTAAAAAAATGGGAAGTGTAAATGTACCGTGAAGGTTTTGTTCCTTGGACGTGTGGAGTAGATGGCAGAGGTAGGTCGATTTGAAAAGAGAAAGTTTGGGAATCTTGAAAATGGAAAAGAGAGTGCTCGCCGGATGCTGCGGCAGGATTTTTAAAATGGATAAAATCTGAATGCATGTTAGAGACTTTTGTAAAGATCTGAAAAGCAGCTATAGTAATGTGCATGCAAAATGTAAACAAACACTTCATATCTAGTGCTTTGGTTGGTTTCTAATGTATGTATGTATGTATGTATGTATGTATGTATGTATGTATGTATGTATGTATGTATGTATGTTAATATGCTCCTAGTTCAGTATACAAACAGAAAAACCAAGTTCAAGAAAGAACTGTTTTACAAAATGGCGAAAGCTTAAAATCAATCATGTCATATCTGTGGTCCATGAAATCTGACTATGCTGGCCATGTATTTTATACACGTACGCGACTGGCATCGGGTTTGTCCTGGCGGGATTAGCACGCGCTCCAGTCCGCTTGGGTATTATCCGTACAGCTCTATGCATAGTATGCACTTTTTGAGAGGGCAGAGTAATATGCAATGGCCGTGCTCCTTTCATTCCTGTAGTCCTGATATAGTGAGTGTTTTTAAATCATGGCACCAGGTAAAAGAATAAGTGCAATAATGAAAATAGCACTCCTGCAAGACGAATACGAGCATGGAATTCGCAAGAAAAAGCGTAAAGTATGTGTGAAGCCATGGCTGAGAAAGAGAGAGAAGTTTTATCACAGGAATATATTAAAAGAATTAAAGGAAATAACCCGGAAGATTATAGAAATTATTTAAGACTGACTGATGATGCCTTCGGATACCTTTTATCCCTTGTGTCTCCAAAAATAACAAAGAAAGATACAGTAATGAGGGCGTCTATACCTCCTGAGGAAAGTTTAACTGCAACATTAAGGATCCTTGCAACAGACCGATCATTGGAAGATCTCAAGTTTTCGACAGCCATATCGGCAGAAGCGTTGGGACATCATATCCGAGGCATGCCAAGCAATAGGTGATGCTTTGAGGAATGAGTATTTAAAGGTAAGCAAAATATGATGAACTTTTAGTACTTTATTTTGAATATTGCTGGATGGTAACATTAATAAGATATCAGAGAAATCATGTAGTTATAAACGATTATGTAATTTTTTAATGTAAATCTTAATGAGATGTTTTCGACATAACTAGATAGCATTAGTATAACGTCAAAGATTTCACACAATTATAAACGGTTGTATTTATTTGTTGCAATGTCAAAGAATTCTTATAAACTATTATGTAATTTTTTTATGTACATTATAATGAGTCATATGAAAAACAATGTTCCTCTTGCCTACTACCAGGTGAATTTGTAGAATGAGAAGTCTCTCCAGTGTTCCTTTGATTTTCATTTGCAAGGGGAAATTGAGATGATGAGGAAACCATATTCAGTGAACAGTTGTACAATATTTCCATGATTTGCTTCTCTGCAAAAACACGTTGTAGGTCATTAAGCTTTCTCAACCTTGTTGCCACAAATTTACCGAAAAATTCGAATTCATCTTCTTCTGCATCAAGATACTTCTCTGCTTTTTCAATGAGTCTTTTCTTTGGAGATTCTAGATGACACTTTTTCTTATTACGAGACATATGAACAGGTGTCTTGAGGGAAGACGCAGCTGTCCCAGATATCTCTAAGCAGGTGGAACTAGGCCTAGATGGTTCCGGTTTAGATTCCCTGGCTGTATCTGAAGATATTTCCTCATCATCCTGAAATAAATTACGAAATGTATATCTGAAGATATTTCCTCATCATCCTGAAATAAATTACGAAATGTATACATATAACTAGTCCAAATTAATATCTACGCGCGTGCACACACTCACACACACGTGTATATATGTATATATATGTATGTATGTATGTGTATATATATATAGTTATATACATGTATCGTATATGTATGTGCGTGTATACAAATATACAATGATACACATTCATGTAGTTTATTACTGATTAAATGTGCGAGTGTTTTCAATTTTACCATAATTTTTTCTTTGCAGTTCCCCACAACCAGTGGAGAGTGGAAAAAAATTGCCGACGACTTCTACCTCTTATGGAATTTTCCCAATTGTGGCGGAGCAATTGATGGCAAACATGTATCTATTGTACCCCCTCCAACTAGTGGATTATATTACTTTAATTATAAAGGTTATTACCAAATATGGGTTGAACTTTGTGTTTATAGGGGACGAAGCTTTTGGACTTCAAGAGCAATTGCTAAAACCTTTCCCCCCAACGAGATTTAACTTTTGAAAAGAAAATTTACAATTACCGACTTTCTCGTGCCAGACGAGTAGTCGAAAATCCGTTTGGTGTACTATTTACTGCGTTTCGAGTTTCCCACACATAGATCGCCTTGAAACCAGAAAAAATCGACCGTGTTGTTTTGGCAAGAGCTGTGTACTTCATAATTTCTTACGGAGAAGGTGCAGGAATTCCTTCACTCCTCTAAACATGATTGACTTTGAAAACATTGGACGTGACTTTGTATCGGATGCAGACTGGAGAAAGGACTCAAATGATGCACGCTTCGCAAATCTTCAGGCAATAAGTCAATGAAATGCCTGTGATGCAGCCAAAAATGCTAGACTGTCATATGTTGCATATTTCAATGGTCATGTAAGGTGTCAAAGAAACGAGCAGGTAAAAGTTACTGCTACTTTATTACAGATCCAGGCGGCTTATATTGCGGCCGACTGACGCCGGGCCGTGAGAGACAATGGAATTGACTGTGACCTGAGGTCGAAACAATAAACAATAATATGCAGTGAACGAGTACAAATTACAATACAAAACATACAGAGCTACAATATAGATACAGTCTTGATGCCTGTGAATGAAAGAAACATGTGATACACAATGTGTGACATTCGTATAAATACCATAAAGTAAAAATGATTAAAATGCGTGACCTGGCACGTTTTAGGCGCGTGACTAATTGAGCTTGAAGAAAACGGAAGTCACCAAAGAAAACAAGCTCAGCGGAGACTTTAATTAATGGCGCGAATTGGTGACTTTACAAATACTCCCAAAGACGAGGGGCTGCGTCTGTTAATCCCCTGTATCTGCTGGGACGGCTGAAGGGTGCCGCGGCTCCTTGAAGATAACTGAGGGGCCTCCGCCTGTGAGGCTGCTGTTTTGGGCAGTTCCTTCCTGGGGCGGCGGCGCTGCGGGGTGAGGCGTGCTGGGAGTGCGTTTGGGCGGAAGGGGTGCTGCGTCGCTGCCGGACTCTCCGACAGGAAGGGCGGGCTTTGCCGGTCTATGAACCCAGGATTTCTTGCCTGGTGCCAGCCGGGCGCCTTGCTGTTCCGCTCCAGCACACGGAAGGGTCCTGTAGGGCTTAGTTAGTGGTGGACGGACGGCGTCGACTCTGACGAAGGCGTGGGTGGCGGATGACAGCTGTGGCGGCATGAAGGTGGTTGCTGTCGATGTATGAGCGCCTGCAAGCGAACGGGCCCGCCACGTCGCAGAGCCTCTGCAGAGATGGGGAGTGGCGATCATCCGTCACGAGCTCTCCGGCACCACGAGGGTTTATGGGTGTCAAAGAAACGAGCAGGTAAAGGTTACTGCTGGTTTATTACAGATCCAGGCGGCTTATATTGCGACCGACTGGCGCCGGGCCGTGAGAGACAATGGAATTGACTGTGACCTGAGTCGAAACAATAAACAATAATATGCAGTGAATGAGTACGAATTACACACGAAACATACAGAGACACAATATAGATACAATCTTGATGCCTGTGAATGAAGAAACATGTGATACACAATGTGTGACATTCGTATAAATACCATAAAGTAAAAATGATTAAAATGGCGTGGCCTGGCACGTTTTAGGCGTGACTAATTGAGCTTGAAGAAAAACGGGAAGTCACCAAAGAAAACAAGCTCAGGGAGACTTAATGGCGCCATGAAACACTATCCTGGCGCCACTGGTGACTTTACAAATACTCCCAAAGACGAGGGACGGCGTCTGATTAATCCTGTACCTGGTGGGGCTGAGGTGCCCGCGGCTCCTTGAGGATAACTGAGGGGCCTCCCGCCTGTGAGGCTGCTGTTTGGGCGGTCCCCTTCCTGGGCGGCGGCGCCTGCGGTGGTGAGGCGTGCTGGAGTGCGTTTGGGCGGAAGGGTGCTGCGGCGCTGCCGGGGACTCTCCGACAGGAAGGCGGGCTTTAGCCGGTCTATGGAAACCCAGTCGTTCCTGCCTGGAAGTGCCAGCCGAACGCCTTGCCGTTCCGTTCCAGCACGCGGAAGGGTCCCCCTGTAGGGCTTAGTTAGTGGTGGACGGACGGCGTCGACTCTGACGAAGACGTGGGTGGCGGATGACAGCTGTGGCGGCACGAAGTGGTTGCTCTGTCGATGTATGAGCGCCTGCAGCGAACTTACGGCCACGTCGCGGGAGCCTCTGCAGAGATGGGAGTGGCGATCATCCGTCCGCGAGCTCTCCCGGCACCCACGAGGGTTCCCCATAGGTTTGTTCAGCTGCGGATGGGGTGCCGTCGGCTCTGGGGGCGGTCCTCCCAACCGAGGAGGACCCACGGCAGCTGATGTTTCCAGTCCTCGGCGGTGCAGCGGCCATGAGGATGACTTTGGGGACCTGTGGAACCGTTCAACCAGGCGTTGGCCGCTGGGTTATGCGCTGTGGTGGTGTGTGCGTGGTTCCCAGCAGTTGAGCCAGGGCAGACCACAGCTCGGAGAGGAAGCGGGGCCCTGTCGGTTGTGATGTGGTCGGGGCCTTGGCGGCTAACCCAACTGGAGAGCAGGGCCTCGGCGCACCCGCTGGCGGTGGCTTCTTGCATGGGCGTGGCGGGCCACCTCGTTGAACGGTCTACCACCGTGAGGAGGTATCTGGATCCGCCCTGATGGGGAAGGGGCCCGACGACGTCGATGTGGATGTAGCCGGCGCGCCCTGGCTGTGGAACTCGCCTACCCCCAACTTTCGTGTGACGACCCACTTTACTGGTCTGGCACTGCAGGTACTGTTTGCCCAGGCTGTGGCGTCCTTTTTGCACCCCGTGCCAGACGAACTTTTTGAAAGCAGTTTGGCCGTGGTCCTGCCGGGAGGTGTGAGAGGCCGTGGATGATGTCAAATACCTGGCGGCGGCGTGAGGCTGGAACCAAGAGGGGCTGGCCTGTGCTGATGTCACAGAGCAGGCTGGGGCCTCCGAGCGGGTCACGTCCCGCCACTTGAGGGATGTGATGGCGGTGCGGTATGCTGGGGTTTCTGGGTCAGCGGCCTGTTCTCTCTAACAAGGTCCTGGTAATGTACACCAAGCTGCACTCGTTCAACTCGACTCTGGAGGGCGTCTGCTACGGGATTTTCTTGCCGGGAGGGTACCTGGCGGAACAGGCCCATTCGGCTATGGCTGAGAGGTGGCGCTGCTGTCTGGAAGACCATCGTCCTTGCTTATGGTGGCGTGAACCAGTGGCTGGTGGTCTGTGAAGACTGTGAAGGCGTCCCCTCCAGGAGGAACAAGTGCGAACTGCGCGATTTTGCTCGCGCCAGAGTTCCCTGTCGAAGGTGCTGTATCGGGACTCTGCGAGTTGAACTTCTTGCTGAAGAAGAGAAGCGATGGGCTGGGGGCGCCGTTGATGATTTGCTCCAGAACAGCACCGCAGGCAACGTTGCTGCGTCTGTCGTCAGCTGGAGGTGAGCAGGATCCTGGTGTGCCCAAGGCGGTTGCCTTGGTGAGGGCGGCCTTCGTCAGGAAAAGGCCTGCTGCTGGCTGGGTCCCCAAGACAGGGACTTCGGTTGACCTTTTAGGGACTTCCGTCAGGGGCGTGGTGTGCGATCCCGGGGATGAAGCGCCTGTAAAGTTTACCATCCCAAGGAACTCTGGACGGCCTTGATGGAGGTGGGTGTCGAAGGAACTTTGCTCACGGCTGCCACTTTCGATGTAGAGGCGGACGCCTGTCGGAGATACCTCGTGACCCAGGAACTCTGCTTTCTGGGCGCCGAATGTACACTTGTCAAAACGGACGACGAGGCCGTTTTCTTGGAGGCGCTGAGGACTGCTTTGATGTGCCTCTGGTGTTCGCTGAGACCTGGAAAATATGAGAATGTCGTCGATGAGCAGACGCAAATTTTAGGTCCCCAGGATGCTGTCCATGAGGCAGCTGGAAGGTGGCCCAGCGTTCCTCAGCCGAAGGTGGAGAAGGCGAACACATAGGACCAAGGGCGTGATGATGGCTGTCTTTGGTATGTCCTCTGGCGCAACAGGTACCTGAAAATAAGATTTAAGAAGGTCAATTTAGTGAATATTTTGGCCCGTGAAAGGAGGCCGTGAGGTCTTACATATTGGGCAGAGGGTAGTGGTCGGGCTCCGTTGCGATGTTGAGCCGTCTGTAGTCGCCGCCAGGGTCTCCAGGGCCGTCCGGTTTCTGCACCATGTGGAGAGGCCCATGGACTGGAGGCTTTCCTGCAGATGCCCATCCGTTCCATCTCCGCGAATGCTTTCGCCTCTGAAGGCGCTGAGGGGAAGCCTGCGGAACTTCGCATGTGTCGGGGCCCTTTAGTCACTATATGGTGGTATATGCCGTGCTGGCTGGGGCCCCAGGGACTTAGCGAAGCTCGGGCTTAAACACCAGGAACTCCGACCAGAAGGTGTGCGTGCTGGTGGGGGGCGACGGCGCTGATGGTGGGTCTGGGTCCCGCCGTTAACGGGAGAGACCGGCGGGGAGTCGGTGTCGGAGGCGCTTTGCGCCCCCACGTCGACTAGGCCGAGTGCGCCAGAAAATCAGCCCCCAGGGTGGGGTTCCCACGTCGCGACGATGAAGTCCCAGGAGTAACTCTGGCCAGGATGGAGATCGACAGGAGCCTGGTGCCGTAGGAGGATGGGGTTCGTTGGCGGCCGTCAGGAAGCGGCCGAGGTCTGGTGTCTGGTTGCGGTCCTCTCTGGATGCTGGGAGGCCGACGAAGGCTCCTGTCGACCAGCATCATCCTGCGGAGACGGTGTCGCGGACGTAGAAACCTACTGTTTTGAGGCCCTGGGTTCTTCGGCTGCCATGGCGGCTGTCCTGCTGGCGCCGCCACCCCGTTTTTTGAGCGGTTGAGCGAGCAGGGCGGCAGGCAGTTTGAGGCGTCCTTTCCGAACCACTTGATGAGCGACAGAAGCCCGGGGACCACCGTACTGGGTTGGTGGGCGTCTGTTGGCGATGGCGTTGATGGGCTGCTGCGTCCTCTTCAGGCTGGGCGAGCTGACCGCTGAGTGGCCGGTTTTAGCCGCTGTGAAGCCTTGACGTCTGTCTGGGGTGTTGTGCCGCCTCTGAGGGGTCCTCGACAGGCATGGTGTGAGGGTGAGCGATCTGGTTGCGTACTTCCGGGAGGGGTTGGCGAGAAAATTTC
Organism: Macrobrachium rosenbergii; assembly: GCF_040412425.1. Taxonomy (NCBI): domain Eukaryota; kingdom Metazoa; phylum Arthropoda; class Malacostraca; order Decapoda; family Palaemonidae; genus Macrobrachium; species Macrobrachium rosenbergii. The sequence goes on from NC_089796.1 coordinate 57,487,338, forward strand.
CCATCACGAAGCTTATCTCCTGCCGCTTGTTGTTTTCACCAGACTAGTGTTGACAGGAGATCTCGACCATGCCCCCAGCGTCTCTTGGATTGAGGTCGTGGCGTGGATTATTGGCAGGTCGATAACAGGCGGCCCGGCTCGGCGATGGGCAGGGGGCAAGCTTCGAGAGAACTTTGTGGTGCTGTATGTGAGGTGAGTGTTTGGTGCCCGCGAGATGAGTTTTGTTGTACGTCCTCGGAGAAGCGTTGAGCACTGTGTCAGCCTGTAGGATTTCATCCAGTGAGGTCCCGCGATTCTGAAGTGGCTCTCCACCCTGCGCAGCCACCTCGATGGGTTGCCCTGCGTGGCGGCAGCTTTAGGGTGAGGCGGCCCGCGATTGTGTTGCCCGGCCGTCGTGTGTTCCGGGCGCTGGTGTGGGAGTTGCGGGGGGCCTCGATGCGGGGTGGGGTGCGAGCTGCGATGGGAGGTAGGTAAACCTCGGAGTCGCGGGGTCCGCGTTTAACTGCATGAAGGAGGGGATATCCGCCATGCTCGCTCCTTTGACCCTTACTGGAGTAGGATATTTCGGCGTCGGTCGCGCTTTCGTGCGGCCGATGTGGTTCGCTAGTGCGCTGGTGGGGTGCGCCGGCGAGTCAGCACTCAAAACGCTGGTTACAGCGCGTGTTTAGGCCGCTAAGGCGTTTTTGGAGAAATCCTGGAGCCAAGACTGAGTCGCCGTGTGAGTCCGCTAATGCTCCGGGATACTCGAGTCACCACTGTAAGGTGTCAAAGAAACGAGCAGGTAAAGGTTACTGCTGGTTTATTACAGATCCAGGCGGCTTATATTGCGGCCGACTGACGCGACGCCCGTGAGAGACAATGGAATTGACTGTGACCTGAGGTCAGAAACAATAAACAATAATATACAGTGAATGAGTAGTACAATTACAATAAACATACAGAGACACAATATAGATACAGTCTTGATGCCTGTGAATGAAGAAACATGTGATACACAGTAGTGACATTCGTATAAATACCATAAAGTAAAAATAGTTAAAATGTGTGACCTGGCACGTTTTAGAGCGTGACTAGTGAGCTTGAAAAGCGGAAGTCACCAAAAACAAGCTCAGCGGAGACTTAATTAATGGCGCCGCGAAACACTATCCTGGCGCCAATTGGTGACTTTACACAGGTTCCCCATAGGTTTTTGTTCAGCTGCGGATGGGGTGCCGTCGGCTCTGGGGCGGTCCCCTCAACCGAGGAGGACCCGCGGCTGATGTTTCAGTCCCTCGGCGGTGCAGCGGGCCATGAGGGGATGACTTTGGGACCTGTGGAACCGTTCAACCAGGCCGTTGGCGCTGGGTTATGCTGTGGTGGTGGTGCATGGTTCCTAGCAGTTGAGCCAGGGCGACCACAACTCGGGAGAGAAGCGGGCCTGTCCGGTTGTGATGGTCCGGGGCGCCGAGCGGCTAACCCAACTGGAGAGCAGGAGCCTCAGCGCGCGCGCTGGCGGTGGCTTCTTGCATGGGTGTGGCTTCCGGGCCACCTCGTCGAACGGTCTACCACCGTGGAGGGAGGTATCTGGATCCGGCTGATGGGGAAGGGGCCGACGACGTCGATATGGATGTGGCGGCGGCGCGCCCTGGCTGTGGGAACTCGCTTACCCCGACTCACGTGCTGACGACCCACTTTACTGGTCTGGCACTGCAGGCACTGTTTTGCCCAGGCTGTGGCGTCCTTTTGCACCCGTGCCAGACGAACTTTTTTGAAAGCAGTTTGGCGTGGTCACTGCCGGAGAGGTGTGAGGGCCGTGAATGATGTCGAATACCTGGCGGCGGCGTGAGGAGCTGGAACCAAAGGGCAAGGCTGGCCTGTGCTGATGTCACAGAGCAGGCTGGGGCCTCCGGGGCGAGGGTCACGTCCGCCACTTGAGGATGTGATGGCGGTGCGGTATGCTGGGGTTTCTGGGTCAGCGGCCTGTTCTCTGGCAAGGTCTGGTAATCTACACAAGCTGCACTACGTTCAACTCGACTCTGGAGGGCGTCTGCTCTGAGATTTTTCTTGCCGGGAGGTACCTGTGGAACAGGTAAATTCGGCTATGGCTGAGAGGTGGCGCTGCTGTCTGGAAGACCATGCGTCCCCTGCTTCGTGAAGGCGTGAACCAGTGGCTGGTGGTCTGTGAAGATTGTGAAGGCGTCCCCTCCAGGAGGAACTTAAAGTGCCGAACTGCGTTGGTACATCGCGCAGAGTTCCCCTGTCGAAGGTGCTGGCGGGACTCTGCGGGACTGAACTTCTTGCTGAAGAGAGCGATGGGCTGGGGCGCCGTTGATGATTTGCTCAGAACAGCACCGCGAGGCAGCGTTACTGGCGTCTGTCGTCAGCTGGAGGGGAGCCTTGGATCCTGGTGTGCCAAGGCCCGGTTGCCTTGAGTGAGGGCGGCCTCGTCAGGGAAAAAGGCCTGCTGCTGGCTGGGTCCCCAAGACAGGGACTTGGTTGACCTTTAGGACTTCCGTCAGGGGGGCTGTGGTGTCGTGATCCCGGGGATGAACCGCCTGTAAAGTTTACCATCCCAGGAACTCCTGGAGCGGCCTTGATGGAGGTGGGTGTTGGGAACTTGCCACGGCTGCCACTTTCGATGTAAGAGGCGGACGCCTGTCGAGAACACCTCGTGACCCAGGAATTCTGCTTTCTGGACGCCGAAGGTACACTTGTCGAAACGGACGACGGCAGGCCGTTTTCTTGGAGGTGCTGGAGGACTGCTTTGATGTGCCTCTGGTGTTCGCTGTGAGACCTGGAAAATATGAGAATGTCGTCGACGTAGCAGGCGCAGAATTTTAGGTCCCCAGGATGCTGTCCATGAGCCGCTGGAAGGTGGCCCCGGCGTTCCTCAGCCGAGAAGGTGGAGAAGGCGAACACATAGGACCCGAAGGGCGGCGATGATGGCTGTCTTTGGTATGTCCTCTGGCGCAACAGGTACCTGGAAATAAGATTTAAGAAGGTCCAATTTAGTGAATATTTTGGCCCCGTGAAAGGAGGCCGTGGTCTTGCATATTGGGTAGAGGGTAGTGGTCGGGCTCCGTTGCAATGTTGAGCGCCTGTAGTCGCCGCCAGGGTCTCCAGGAGCCGTCCGGTTTCTGCACCATGTGGAGGGGGAGGCCCAAGGACTGGAGGCTTTCCTGCAGATGCCCATCTGTTCCATCTCCGCGAATGCTTTTTCGCCTCCTGGGGCGCTGGGGAAACCTGCGGAACCATGCATGTCGGGGGCCCTTTAGTCACTATATGGTGGTATATGCCGTGCCAGCTGGGGCCCGGGGACTTGGCGACTCAGGCTTAAACACCTCAGGAACTCCGACAGAAGGTGTGCATACTGGTGAAGCGGCGGCGCTGATGGTGGGTCTGGGTCCCGCCCGTTAACGGGAGAGACCGGCAGAGTCGGTATCGGGAGGCGCTGCCCCCACGTCGACTAGCAGGCCGAAGTGCGCCAGAAAATCGGCCCCCAGGGTGGGGTTCCTACGTCCGCGACGATGAAGTCCCAGGGTAACTCTGGCCAAGGATGGAGATCGACAGGAGCCTGGTGCCGTGGAGAGGATGGGGAGTTCCGTTGGCGGCCGTCAGAAAGCGGCCGGGTCTGGTGTCTGGTTGCGGTCCCTCTCTGGATGCTGGGAAGACCGACTTAAAGGCTCCTGTGTCGACCAGCATCATCCTGCGGAGATGGTGTCGCGGACGTAAACCTACTGTTTTGAGGCCCTGGGTTCTTCGACTGCCATGGCGGCCTGTCCCTGCTGGCGCCGCCACACCAGTTTTTGAGCGGTTGAACGAGCAGGAGGCGGCAGGCAGTTTCGGGCATCCTTTCGAACCACTGTGGTAGCGACAAGCCGGGGACCTCCGTCTGCTGTGGTTTAGTGGACGATCTGTTGGCGATGGCGTTGTGGGCTGCTCTGCTGTCCTCTTCAGGCTGGATGGAGCTGACCGGCTGTGTGGCCAGTTTAGCCGCTGTGAAGCCTTGACGGAGTCTGGCGAGGTGTTATGCCGCCTCTGAGGTCCTCGACAGGCATGGTGTGGGGTGGCGATCTGGTTGCGTACTTCCGGGAGGTTGGCGAAGGAAGATTTCCGTATGAAACTTATCTCCTGCACAGCTTGTTTGTGCCACCCAAGACTGGTATTGACAGGAGATCTACACCATGCCCCAAGCGTCTCTTGGATTGAGTCGTGCGTGGATTGATTACGGTCGATAACCGCAGGCGGCCCGCTCGGCGATGGGCGAGGGCAAGCCGAGGAGGAACTTTTGTGGTGCTGTATGTGAGGTGTGTGTTTCCGAATTTTCGCGGATGAGTTTTCTGTACGTCCTCGGAAGGCGTTGAGCACTGTGTCGGCCTGTAGGATTTCGTCCCGTGGTCCGCGATTCTGAAGTGGCTCTCCACCCTGCGCAGCCACATCGATGGGTTCCCCTGCGTAGCGGCGGCTTCACGGTGAGAGCAGCCAGCGATTGTGTTGCCCGACCGTCGTGTGTTCAGGGCGCTGGTGTGGAGTTGCGGGAGGAGGGCCTCGATGCGGGGGCGGTGCGGCTGTGATGGGAGGTAGGTAAACCTCGAGTCCGCGGGGTCGCGTTTAGCTGCATGAAGGAGGGGATATCGGCGTCCATGCTCGCTCGCTGACCCCACTGGAGTGGGTACTCGGCGTCAGTGCGCTTTAAAATGCGCGTGTGGTTCCGCTAGTGGCGCTGGTGGGAATGCGCTTGGCGAGTCAACGCAGCTCAAGCGCTGGTTACGGCGCTGTTTAGGCAGCTAAGGCGTTTTTGAGAAATCCTGGAGCCAAGACTGAGTCGCCGTGTGAGTCGCTAATGGCTCCGGGATACTCCGAGGTCACCACTGCTAAGGTGTCAAAGAAACGAGCAGGTAAAGTTACTGCTGCTTTTATTACAGATCAGGCAGCTTATATTGCGGCCGACTGACCTTGAGCCCGTGAGAGACAATGGAATTGACTGTGACCTGAGGTCAAACAATAAACAATAATATGCAGTGAAGCAGTACAAATTACAATACAAAACATACAGAGCTACAATATAGATACAGTCTTGATGCCTGTGAATGAAAAAACATGTGATACACAATGTGTGACATTCGTATAAATACCATAAAGTAAAAATGATTAAAATGCGTGACCTGGCACGTTTTAGGCGTGACTAATTGAGCTTGAAGAAAGCGAAGTCACCAAAGAAAACAAGCTCAGCCAGACTTAATTAATGGCGCGAATTGGTGACTTTACAGTCATGTAAAAGTATCATGGCAGGAAGAATGATAAAATAATATGTGCCAATACAGTGCATAGTAAGTATATATATATATATATATATATATATATATATATATATATATATATATATATATATATATATATATATATATATATTATATATATATATTTATTTATCATACACAATTGTTCTGTGCAATGGTAGAATTACTATAACACTCATTCAAACTGGATGAGTATCTAATGGAGTATTTATTCAGAAAAAGTTACAAGCTTTCTTGGACAAACAGTCCACATTATCAAGTATGTGTACAGTGACCAGGCGCGTAGTCCAGCTGTATTTATATCTGTGTGCTGGGTCCTTTTAAACCTATAATCGCCTGGCTGCTCCTGTGTGACCCCCACCCCCTTGTGACCTTGGCCTTTCCCTGTCCCCTTATTCCAGGTGTCCGTTTTCCGTGCGTTCTCTTGCGTTTTTCTTTTGTTTCCTTTTATATATATATATATATATATATATATATATATATATATATATATATATATATATATATATATATATGTATACATACATACATATATATATATATATATATATATATATATATATATATATATATATATATATATATGTATACTACATAATAAATGTTAATCATCATAATAGAAACTAAATAAATGTCTACTCACCTTTGGGTGTGCGATTTTTTCTTGAGAATCCTGCTTTTGTTGATCTTGCAAGTTCGAGGTTGATTCCCGAGGAGTTTCTTGGTCTGCTGTAAAGAGAAATAAATCAAAATACCACAACTTCGGCACATATACTTTGCCTTCTCCTGCACCTGATTTCTTCGATTTCCTAACTTTTTTCAATTCTTTCCTAAATGATCCCCTAAGTGTGGCAATTTTGGTTTTCACAAAACCTATGATTGCATCTTTATCTATTTTTTTTTACATAATTCCAGTAATTGCTCATAGGCTGCTTGTCTTTTTACTTTATTGGAGTAATCTGGACTTCGTATTTTCCACAACCATGGAAATGTTCTGTACAGGTCCAAAAACTTACTAATGAAATCGTGAGGTAGCCTATATACTTGACTGACTGCGACATCCTTTCACAGCAGTAGTCTTTTTCTTACTGACCCGACTCCCACGAAGAAATAGTGCGATCGAGTCTGAGTACTCATACAGGTATTGTACATATTGAAACTTTTGCACCCAGTCCTTCCCCACACACGCAGCAAGTGTATAGTCACACACAAGATTATATAAACTATACATATATATATATATATATATATATATATATATATATATATATATATATATATATATATATATATATATATATATATATAGGTGTATGTGTGTTTTGTATGCTTGCTCGGATCAGCGATAGGAAGAAAAATCAGAGAGAGAGAGAGAGAGAGAGAGAGAGAGAGAGAGAGAGAGAGAGAGAGCTTGTGTGTTGGTCTGGTGAATTGACGTACAGACATGGTTTAGAATAAGAACAAATGAAGCTGTACAGTTGAAAAAAAAGTGTTCATATTCATACTGTAAAGGAAATAAGCCAGTTATAGTATATTCAATACTCAAAAATCACAGCTGCTGAGATAAACGTTCAAAATAAAACATTACAATATTACTGACCTGGATATTTTCCACCAGCACCAATTCTGCTGAAGCTATCCAGCAATAACATCTGTTTTGTCTTGCTTGTAGTTGGTGTTTCTGACTGTTCCAGTTCCTTTTTCTTCTTGTTTTCAAGTTCAGAATATTCACTTTCATGCTTAGTTTTTAAATGCTTTAGCATATTACTGGTGTTTCCACTATGAATGACCGTGTCTGAACAGATCTGGCACACTACTTTAGCTGAAATGTATTCATGCTCTTCAAAATAGAGCCAGACTTCACTTCGATTCTTAGTTGCCATAGTCTTATGATGTCGCTAGCCAAACTCAAACAGGTTTCGTATTCGTATGTGCAAAGTCAATGACTAAGTCAGACTGACCAAAGTGGCGGACTGGCGCCTGGCGGCCAACAGGTCTGGGACACGTACGTTTTCTAAAAGTTACCAACTTAACAACATAAACGCAAGCACCTACATGTTTTGGCCAGGATTGCAAGTGTCATTTCATTCATAATAATTGAACCTATATATCATCATTAAGTTTGTCATGAAGTTTCAAAGAACCAAAGAAGTTGATTTTATCTCCTAGTTATAATAATAAAATATACAATTATATATAGTTTCAATACTCACAGTACTCAAAAAGTATCGATACCTAACAAAAAATATCGATACTTTCGATACAGGGCCGGTATCGGAAGTATCGATACGCCCACCACTAAGCTGCAAGACGCGCCAGTCAGTTCAACATGCTGAAAGGACGACGGAACAGGCCAGTCTCGACGGGACTGGCATCGATAGACCCCATACAGTACAAGTTAACTGATCGGTTCCTGCCATCGCTACGAAATCAGCGTGCCAGTCGCGTACTTGTATGGCCAGCTAACAAAATTTCTATTTTTATATCTTCCAACACAACTTATAACTAATGTAAGGAGAGCAGTTTTTCTCGGCGTGTTTTAAAAGAGTCTAAAATCGTTTGACTGTTATGTGTAGCTGCCATTGAACCACCTCAGCAAGTCTTAACATTCAGATTTGTCAAACCTTCCCAGGAATTTATTACACCAACCAACTAAAATAGTAAATAAAAAGGTGAAAACTGGATACGAGAACGACGATTTTCATTCATGGATACCTGTACGTAAAAGTCGAGTGAATGTATGATGAGCAAAAATTGTACACTAAGTCACGAACGGAAAACTGAAAAATTTGATTGGAACCACACGTCAAAAAGGCAAAAGTACGAGCTCCAGTCAAAATTTTCATTGTGCCTGACTGGTGTCTTAATCTGATATATTTATCTACTTTAATACAACGTGCATCCTAAGACGTTGGCAACCTGGGTTTTTCAATTTTTTTTTACATTTTTATTTCTTATTAATAATTGCTTGTCATTTACGGGCCCCCCGAGAAGCTACAAATGTTGAAAGGTGGTAGCCTATTCCTTTGCTTATCTTTAGGATTTCATCCAGCTGCTTTTTTTTACTTCTTCGCAATCACCTTCAGTCCGAAAGTTGTTTTGCCGATTTCTGAGAAACGCCCCGTCCTAAGTACACTCATAATTATTCTGTGTTTTAAATGAACAATAAACTAAGTATTTGGAAGTTGAGACTCAAACTCTCCTGAGTCCCTATTTCAGTACACCGCCAACTGAAATATCAATATTTGCTGTCCTTTTCCAATGCGCTCCTTGCCTGACCAAGTCATTTGCTTTATACTTTTAAGTTTAGAATGAAAATATAAGAGTATACGTGTTATATATAAAATATGATAATTTCTGCCTCTTTTCTTTGTTTTCTTCGGACTTTGCTTCAGTTCTCCATTACATAGACGTTTGAGTATAGGTTGCACAAACCTGAATGTCATTCAGATAGGACAATGAAAGGCTACCAAGTATCTCTAAGTGGTTCATTCTTTTATCGAAGTATAAAGTTAATCCGGAATTTCATAAATGATCCATGCCGCTATCCAGATTTTGCAGAGGCGTACAACGAGAACAAATACGAAATGTTTATCATTTTGCAGTTATTCTAGTACGAGTATGGATTTCTCATATAATTGCCCTCGTACCAACCAGACTTTAAGCTTTTCACAATGGGATATGAATTATTCAATCGAGTTTTTGAACACAGGATTTAACAGAAGAATAAGAGTTATCACATCAACAAGTTTAAATCAGTTTGGTAGAATTGAGTGGGATCTAGGAAACGGCAACAGCAGACGATATTAGTCGTTCTTGAGAAGTGTCAGCGATTGGAGCAGTTGTGTTAACCGTTTATGTTGGAGTCATTTATAAGCTATAAATAAGATAAAAGACGCGTCACCTTTATTGGCTAAGTTAAGGGTAAGTATTTCTAATATAAATGTGCAATCAAAGTTGACTGTAACCCTCACATTTCTTATCTGTAGTCTCAGCCCTGCGTGACCATCTCGAGCGGAGCGAATCCGAGCCAAATTCAAGCTGCTGTTATTTACGGTCTGCAAAGGGTTTTCGATAATGTCTATTGGAATGCAGGAATTTGGATGATTTATGCAGATAGTTATCTACTGAGCACTAAGTATGGTTTCCCTTGTCATTTAGGATATCCCACACTAATTTTGTTTGAAATTAAATATAGGTAGCTAGCCTTTTTGCTGGTTAGCCTAACCTAGTCTGGGCTGACGCCCTGTCATTTAAACCAACAGAAAATTTTAGGCCTAGGCGAGACCTTTTCAAATTTAATAATGTTTAGAGTTGGTATAAGCACATTTTGTTCATCACCATCATTTTTGTCTCATTCCGCGTGCTATGCAAAGGGCCGCATCATCTTAGTCTTCATCTAGATTATGTTTTTGGAGACACTCCCTTTGGACCCCATTAAGTATATGTTGCTGGTCCAAGCGACTTGTCAGTTTCAGTTTATAGTTTTTTAAGTAACATTCCTCCGTTTCTTATGTTTTCAAATCTTTATGTCTATAGTGTTTTCCTATTGTAAGAGTTTTTAATTTTTTTTCATAAAGTAGTCAGTCTTATTGAAAAGAGTGTGCTATGTATTCAGAGATTGTTTTGTGTTCAGGTATATCAGTAATTTTTTCCTTACCAAATGTTCAAAAGCAGTGCTTTATCTTGTAGATGTTCTCCATGGTTCTTGGTTCCTCAGTGCTCACTCCACAAATAGGCACACTACTGTACAGTTAGGTTCAGAGCTGTATCTTTTGTAATTTTTTTTCTGAATTCACTCTATTAGCCCTCAGTTTTTTTCTGTCGCTGACTTCATGTGCTGTTCAATGTGTCATTTACTTGAGATGTTGATTTTTTGTCTCCTACTTCCCTTATTTTGAAAGAACATGTCAGTTCCGAGACTATTAGACGTTCATGCAAGCTATATCACTTAAAAATAATTTTTTTTTACTCTTTTAGTCAGGAAATCTCATGCTCTTATCCTATTCCTTCATGAAAACTTTAGTGTTATTCTTTCCCTTAATTCTTGTTAATGAAAATAATAGTATGACCATCCATAATTTTTGTATTTGGAAGTGTGTTACGACTTTTATTGAATTTTTATGCATAAATTTACTGTTATTACTATACATACTTTCCAAGGGGCTTCCCTTTGTATGAATATCAGTCTCTGTTTCTTTCCTCTTCTCTTCCATGATCTACTCAATTTCCTCATTAATTTTCAACTTTATATGCATTTTCAGTGCTTTTTTATAATTTTTCTATTTCCACCATCTCTGTAATAATTTGCTGCATATTGTTACAACAAGTTTTGTCCACCACTGTCTATAAGGGCCTGTTGGTTGATCTTCAGCTATTTGTATAATTAATCTTGTCACCTCAGAGTTTATTATGTTATGGAATAGGACAATTTTTTTATCTATTTTTAAACTACAGGCTAGCCTATATGTCAGATTCTGCTCTGACTCCCCCGTTCAGTGTGTACATTGGTTGTTCATACATTCCTTAGAGTATCCTGTAGTGCATTTTCTCCAGTTCTTTCATGTCTTTTACTCCAGGTTTCTGTATTATTAGCAAATATTGTTGGGACTACTGTACAACTGTTTTGTTTTTCTTCTGTCTCACTTTTAGTGCTAATGAGCACTAATCTGTATACCATTCTTGTAGGTATTTGTATTCCTTTTCAGTACTTATTGAACTGCTGGTGGGTAACTTCGTCTCCCATAAATATCTGGGACTCTCAATTCCTATATCTCTTATTAATGTTGTATTTTTCTTGCATATACTGTATCTTTACTAAGTCTGTTAATATACAATACAGCTGTGGTCCAAATATTATTTATGTCTTACATTCTCTTTTAATTTAATCATTTCTGTTTTGCTTACTGCTCACCTCATCACTGCCTTGCCATTTTCATCCATTTTGTGTATGTCATGCATCTTTTCGCCCCATCATATTTCTGATATTTTTGTTACAGTCCTTGAAGTCTAGTTCAGCAAAGCATTTTAGACATTACCGAACCATATACTACAGGCTATGTGTTTGGGCACCTAAGACAGTGTTATGATCAATACAGATTTTTTGGTTAATTGGTGATCCACAGTAAATCTTCCTTCCAGTCCGCCACATTGGAATGTTTTTTTTTTTCTTTATTTCTTCAAATTTTGCATTGTTGTATCTATTCTCACTTCTTCAAATAATATAATTACTTTGGTAATATTGAATATCCCTCTCCTGTTGTTAAATACCGGTACTCATTTACTGTCTTTTACATGCAGTGACGGGATTTCCATCTCCTCCCTTCTCTTTGAGTGTTTAACTCTTTTTCGTTATCACTTATTAGGGTTGCAAGATTCTCAGCCATTTCTTTATCCAGCCTTCTGGTTACCTTGTTATTTACTCTTTTCCTGTCTTTATTGTATGTGTTCTTTTCAAGATTTTGTATCGCTTTTTATACATCTTGAATGCAAGATTGTTGGACATTTTCTTCATTTTCTCTCCCATATTTTCATCCATGACAGTAAATGGTACTGGATGTTAGCTCTCTCACTGCTGCTATTCCTGATTCATGTGAAGTGTATTCAGAATGAATAAGTGTTTGAAAAATTATTTGTAACTTTTCATTTATTCAACTTCCTCTGTTACTTTACATCTTTGTTTTTCATAGCCATCACGTTGTTGGCCATGTTGCCATCCATTTTTTATTTATTTCCAGAAGGCTGTGTGATTTGCTTCCCCTTTGGATTTTATATCAGCAACTGTTCTCTATCGTAGTACCATCTTCTTTCATGTTTTCTTGACTAATATAGTCAGTTGTGAGGTTTTCTTATACTAGCATTAGTCTCTCACTATGTTCATATTGTACACATTTTGCTCCCATTTTTTAAACCACCCCTTCAGATTCATTAGCCTTCCAATTACACTTGATCCTATTTCCTTGCTTATTTTGTATTTTTTCTTCCAGCCCCAAAGGATTTTGCATAAATCATACTGCAGTGAGTGTACTGTACTTCCTTTTTTTTGGACCCTTTTCTTTTGCTATTTGTACCAAGGTTTGTATGGTAAGTCTTTGTGTCCTTTTAGCATTTTGATGTTTGCTCTATATTTTATGCTGTTGTGTGTTCCACTTACGATTTTCAAGTTCACTTCCACACTCATTACACAGTAGTCTGAGTGTGCTAATTCAGATTATATCCTGAATGGTTTTTTCCTTTTCTTTAATAATTTTTTTATTCTCCGCTGCTTCATCTTCATTAATCAGGACATAGGCGTAACTGACCACTATGCAATTTGAATTCTTGTCCATGTGCCTGTGCACTTTATTTGGCTATTCAATAAGCTCGGTCTATTGTGCTTGATCAATTTCCATGGTGCTTTTCCCCCTTTTTACACTTCTTCCCTGTTGATGTTAATTGTCAACTTGGTAGTTATTCCCTCCGATTCATGAACTTCTCTTCATTTTATCAGCTTTTTGCATCTCTTCTTTTGAGGAGCACATTTTTATTGGTTGTTCATTTTTGCTCCTATTTCTTGTGGCATATATGTAACTCTTAACCATATCCTGTTCTTATTGTTGTTAATATTGACCCATAGAGAGTCATGGTGTACCAAATTTATTTTTTTACTGTAATACTTGCTACCTAATCTTTAAATGCTTACAAAGACTGTACCTCCATCTCTATTTCCCTTGTTAAGAAACACCATACACATTTCTTTCTATATATTCATATTCATATTAACATTAGTTTCCGTCAGACATTAACTCAACATCCACCTTTCCAATTATTTCTTTTGATTGTAGTTTGGACTTAATTTCCATAACATTTACTTACTGTGTTCCACAGCTGGCATATAGTTTTTCCCCTATGTATACCTCGTGCACTTTTTCCTTTTCTTTTTTATGTCATCCTTGTTGGAGGTGTGGTCCTATCTTGTTCACTATTTGGAGTTCCTGTTCTGCTTATGGTATAGGTTTTGGCACTATTGCCTGGATACTCTCTACTTCTAATAAATGTATCTTGTTTACTACTTTCTCCACCTTTGTCATAAAGAATCAATTTCATTTCTTACTGTATTTTCAGCTGATGTTTTTTTATACTTGCCATCACTCCAAGTTTTGTTACCTTTTGTGCACCAGAAACAGCAGCCTGTTTGACTGAAGGGGCAAGGTTCCCAGTTTTCATAGAATTTACATAAGTAGGCTAATTTTCTTCAGTGCCTTTCCTTATTCTATTTTGGCTCATAAATCAGTTGGTTTATCTTCTCCTTTGATGGACTAACGTATCTTCACTGTTTATCTCACCTACTCCACGTATGTTTCATATCTGTGTTCAATTCTCATCCTTGGATGCTCCATTTTTGGTACTAAGTCTGTGATTATTTCTTTAGTACTGTACTTGTCACATTTACACATGCTATCTTTCTTGGAAGTACAGTACTTCAAGTAAACTTTTCCTGGATGTAATGCTGGGACTACATTATGTTCCTTTATTGGCTAATTATAACCAATATTCACATACTAGTACTCTACTTGAATTTAATTCCTTTTCATGCACATTCCTGTGCTATAGTATCAGCATGTTGCTTGTGTTCTCTGATCTGCCATTCTGGGCTTAGTTTGGTACCTGGAATGTTTTCTGATGTGATAGTTTTCCAGTGCTTTACTTTCAATTTCATCAATTATTTTTTTATGCTAAGTATTAAAATCTTGTATGATATTCCACTGGTTATGTACTGACCTTTTACCTATAATTTTTTCTAATCTTTCTTTGCAGGAGCTGCACCTTTCTTTTCATGTTTTTAGCACATCTTCCAATGTTTTTGTTTCTCATTTTAATTTATAGCTATTTTTTTATACCATCTGTCATCATTTTCTGTAGATTCTAGATGCTCTTGGATTTTTTTTCAAGCTTTTTTTTCTGCATTCACAGCCTCCTGACTTGTAGCATTTCCCCTATCATGTTTCTTATAATCTAGATGTGTATATATTTTTATTTTTTATTTTCACCCTTTTTCTTTCCATTGCCTCTTACACCTCCTCAGAGCATCTAATGTACAATCAGTATAGCCCTTTCACCTTTTTAATATGTGTATTATACTTGACTTCATATAAATCTCCATTTGAGTCTTATTCAACCCTTTGTTTAAATCTAGGCATTAGATACAACCTAGCCTACTTCTTACTATCATACAGGCTGTATTCTGCACTATCATCAAGTGGACTTAATGGAAAAAGGCATTGTTCATACGGGATATGGGCATGCCTCCGTAATGTCTGTTCTCTTAGAGGTCAAAGTAGCCAATAACTCATCATTCCCAAACTGTTCTTTTTTGCTTGCCTGTTGCCTCAGGTGACTCTAGTAGTCATAAATATGCTTGCCAGCTCGCTTTCCCTTAGGCCTATCTTTGAACCTTGTCATATATATACCAATGAGGTGTTGCTCTTGAAATCTTTATTTAAAACTTCTTTTTGCTTTCCTTCTCTGAAAATTTGACTTACCTTCCTTTTGAAGCAGTTCTGTCTTCAGTATGTGTGATATTTTGTTTACTACTAGGCCTATATATGATGATGTCTCAACCACAGTTACAAGGTTACCTTACCTTTTATTTTTACTATGACTTCCATATTCTTTGGAAGCTTGCATTTCAAGTCAATGGCCCCTGTGGGCTTGTTCCATTTGAATAGGGTTCATCTTCTGAATAATAATAATAATAATATTAATAATATTAATAATAATAATAATAATAATACCTCTTCTCTAACTATTCTAACAGTTTGTTAATGATTCTGTGTATACATTAGTAATATGGACCCCGTAATATTAAATTAAGTTTTTGTGAAGTGGCACACATTTTAGAAAGACCACTTGAATGTCTTTTCCATGTTCCATTATTTGTTATACTTTTTATTCTTGATTCTTCTTTGTTCCTCTGGCAAGATCTATGTCCTGTTAGGTTCGTCTGTCAACAAGATATAATGGTTTGTCTTATCAGAATTACAATCCTTTTCCTGTATCTGTGGTCTTTCTTAAACTTTGGTCATGCAAGCTCTCCATGACATTTGTCCTACTTACATTCACATTTATGGCATTTAAAGCATTGTATTAGTACTTGTGTTAGTAAAAAACCTGACATTTTTTGGGGGTACATGAAGCTTCATCTTAGCTTCTTAAATGTAGTGAGCAATTTATAATGTAATGCCTCATCCCTGTGGTTTTAGATTTCAATTTTTGAATAATTTTGAACTTCTACAGAGTTATTTTACCCATGAGTTTTTTAGTTTGATTTTCATTAAGTAACTTTCAACTTTTACAATATTTTTTTTTTTTACTCAAAAGCCTTCATCTTTCATAAATTTTATATCTTTTGTTTTTTTATCAGCTGGAAAGGTAAATTTTTCACTTTTTATTGTGATTTTATTTTTTGTTTCTTGTAACTTTATTCTGTCAGGGAATACCATCAGCAAGTGTCCATCTTTTGCGTGCTTTGTACAGTACATTAATTTGGGATATCACAAATCACTGCCATAACATGTTTTTTCTGTTCAGTACCTTGTGGTTTAGGGTTATTAAGTATTAGAACTTATCTTGTTGGTGTATTCCTTCAGATTTTTGAACTGTATCTCCTATTATGTACTCTTGGTTTCCTTTTTTCACTCATCTTAATAACTTATCTTAATAACTTATCAACAAACTTCACCATCGTGTTGTTCGTAGTTGGTACTCTCGTGTTATTGCCAAAACAGCATCACCGTATTTTCCTTATTATTATCACTGGTTTTTCCTTGATTTTGTTTCCCCTCTTAAATTGCATAATTTTTTTTTTTCTATTATTAGTTACTGACCATAAGGTAGATCACTTGTCTTTATTTTCCTCAATTCTCTGACCTTGTTTTTTTTACACATCTGCACTTGACAGTACAAAGACTCGTGTCTTTCCTGTAGTCACACTTTCACAAACCTCCATTCATATCCAGCTTCCTGTCTCAAAGTTCTCATCCAAGTAGGTCTGGGTCCTCCAACTCTTCTGGCGCCCACAGGAGTGTGGCTTATACTGTCACATACTGTTCATCCCTGGATGGTACTGTGGACATGCCCAAGCCATGCTCATCTCCCCTACACCCTTATCTCATCCACAGTATGTATGGAACTTCCATCATATCCCTTATGATATAATTTCTCACTTGTAATGTTCTAATTAACATCTTATTCTCAAATGGCAAAATCTTCTACATACTCTTTCATTTTCATACCTTTATTCATACCCATATAGCAGTACAGATCATTGCAGACAAATAATACAATTTTGCTTTTATGGTGAATGTTAGGCCATTTGATTTTCACGTTTCATATGCTTTTTTTAGACTTTCACTAAACACCATCTCAAGAGAACCAGTTTTGGACACCATTGTTCCTGAACATTAGGAAGATTCACCCTCATTAATCATCCATCTAGTGTTACTTCACCCCTTTGTGGCTTACTCTGTTCTTGTTAGATATGTTTTTCTTAAATTTTTGTTGAGTCCCATCTCTTGAGATATATGACACATTCTTCTTATATTCTATGGAGCCAGTTTGTAAATCATGTGTATTACTGATCAGTATCTGTGGGGGGTTCCATCAGTGCACCTCACCTGGTGCACTGTAAGCAGTACTAAAGGGTGTTTGTATCACTCCTTTGGCCCCTAGCTCCATCCACTTTTCAGTCTTGCTCTACTGCTATTCCTTGCTGCTTTTCTTCAATCCTGCTGTCCAGCCACTCTTAACTGTTACTTACTAGTGCAGCTGTGGGGTTTTATGTCAGTTCTGCTTTTAGATCCATGTTATTCATTTCCTTTATTTTCTAGATCTCTCTGTCTTGCTGTCCAATCACTTCTACTCCTGCCTTTAATTGTCTTGAGTGCTGAATGGCTGAAGGTGCCCCAGTGCTTGGCTTGACAGCTTAAATCTCATGAAATCATGAAAACTAATCAAAAAACCATTTTCTATTTTTGCTCCAATCTAAACCTGTATTTCCACGTCCATCCACTTTTTTAATTATGAAATTCACGAGGAGAGCAAACAGTAAAGATCACATAATATCTCCTTGTAGAACCCTATTACAGTATTGACTGCAGATTCACTTGACAAAATTTCATAAACTTTTTTAAATTTGCTTATGCTTCATGATAGGTATAGTACTTGATATACTGTTTTTATATAAGTAAAACTTACCAAGTAACTACATAGCTATTAGTTTCACTTAACCTCAGCAGTTCTAAATTTGAAATTCGTGGTAACGAGATATTGTTTTAGTGTAGGTAACTAGACCCCGCCCACTACCGGGGAAGAATGGCGATCCGCTGAGTCCTGAGCTCGATCAGCAGGCTCGGTTGAGGGGGCAACTACCCGTCGGCAAACCCCAGTGAACTATCTTGGACTTCCAGTTTGCTTCCTCCTAGGCTTGGGGGAGTCTAACATTGAGCTTTGTCTAGGAGCATTGGTGGGACGAGTAGTCACCTCCTCCACTTGCACTGCACTTGCACCAACACTAATTATGCTTACCTGTCTAGGCTGGCAATGGTATTGGGTTCAGAAAATGGGAGCCAGGTAACAGAGTTTGAGGAAAAGTCAGAGGGCTGGTTTGGGGAGAACACAGGTAGTGGTGTAGAAGGCACAGGTTGAGAAGCAATATCCGATTTTGGATTAGAAACCTGACTAGCAGCTGCCTTTCTCTGTCTGTCTCTTTGGCGCCTATCTAGATGTGCTTCCAAAACTTTCCATTACCCTGATCCCAGTCTTTGCATTCGTCACAGTCAAGTTCAAATGAGCAAATTTGCCCTCTACAATGGCAACACAAAGTGTGCGAGTCATACTTAGCAGAAGTAAGTTTAGTATTACAGCCTTTGCTGCATTACCTAATACTAGACACACTAGAATCTAACATACTAAGTCACAATAAGTCACAAGTCTGAATAATCAACTAGCTAAGCTAATAAATAGCACGCTGCCAACACGAATGAATACTTCACCAAAGGCAAAAGATACAACCATCCAGTGAAATTCAAACCAGAGCTGCTCAACCAACAGTGTACAGTTGTTGACCGGCAGAAACGAATTGGGCCCTTCAGCACTGTTGTACCTATTCTTCCCCGGTAGTGGGTGGGGTCTAGTTACCTACACTAAAACAATAGCGTGTTACTGCGAATTTCAAATTTAGAACTGCCACGGTTAAGTGAAAGTAATGGCTATGTAGTTACTTAGTAAGCATATATAAAAGTTTGTTTTATCATAAAAATGTCATAATTGTAATTTTATATATGTGATTTACCAAGTAATTACATAGCTATTGGTTTCTGCTTTAACAGCAGCTTTAGAATTGAAATTTGCAGTAGCTCTCTTTTGTTTTGGTGTAAGTAAGTGCCTTGCCTACTTCCAGGGGAAGCACAGGTACAACATGGCTGAAGAGCTCAGATCGTTTCTGCCGCCCAATGACCATACAACGGTTGTTCAGCAGCTTTGTTTTTGAAGTTCTGGTGTTTCACTGGATGGTTTTGATTGCTTTCAAAGGATTTGGTGAAGTATTCTTTACTTTGGTAGCCTCTGCGCTATATTATTCTAGCTTGGATAAACTTAGCTTACCTTTTGTGGATTTTGGCTTAGTATGTCAGACTAGAGTGTGACTAGTAACTGGTATTGCAGCAAGGGCTGCAATACTAGGTTAACCTCTTCCAAATATGACGCGCATTTAATATGTTTTCATTGCCGAGGACAAGTTTGTTCTCTTGACTTGAAGTGCCAGGAATGTAGAGACTGGGACGATGTTAAATGAAGGATTTTGACTAACCATTAGATAAGTTGGAGAAGGCTAGGCATAGAAAGGCAGCTGCTAGGGCCAAAGCTAGAGCGTCTGTGTCTTCTACTCCTAGACCAGCCCTTTCGACATCTGTAACGACTCACTCACCTGTTCCTACTTCTCTCATGCTCCCCATGACTTTGTTACCTGGCTCCCTTCCCTCTGAACCTAGTGCCATTGCCAGTCTCGAAGCTCGGCTAGACAAGAAATTTGATGTTTTAGTGAACACGGTTGCTCAAATAGGAGCTTCGGTAAGAGTGCTTTTATATGAAGCAAGTGGTGATCCCTGTGCTAGTGTTGGTGCAAGTGTTAGTGCTGGTGTTGTGTCGGTGGAGTGGGTGGCTACTCGTCCCACTGATACTCCTAGATGGAGGTTCCTGCCAAACTTCCCTGCACCTAGGAGGAGGCAGACTGTAAGTCCAAGGGAGACCAGTGGGGTTTGCCCACGAGTAATTGCTCCGTCAACTGAACCTGCTGCTATTTCCCAGGTTGTGGTAGCTAAGTATTGGAAAGGTGTACCATTGGATCACACCTTATCCTCCAGTGGTTCTGATTCTGAGCCCAAGGGTCGTGGTTGGCAGTTTCATGATTCCTCCAGGTCTTTGAAGAGG
The DNA here is from genome assembly GCF_040412425.1 of Macrobrachium rosenbergii. Lineage (NCBI taxonomy): Eukaryota > Metazoa > Arthropoda > Malacostraca > Decapoda > Palaemonidae > Macrobrachium > Macrobrachium rosenbergii. Next base: position 57,507,083 of record NC_089796.1, read on the forward strand.
CATATTTTGGACGATCAGCCATCGATTCCTCTTAAATACTAAAAGGACCAAGAACCCTCTTGTACCTATTGGGACGATAAAGAGCTGCTGTTGGATACCGAGCTTCCAGTGGCTCGTAAGTGCCCACTGGCACCTGAGCTCCAAACGGCTCACAAGCGTACCAAGGGATCAACTTCTCCAATGGACTCAGTTCTCCCAGTAGCTCATAAGCTTGCAATGGGAACAGTACGCTCAGTGGCTCCTGATATCCCAGTGGCTTCCAGCTCTTGTACGATGTTAGGTGACGTGTCTGAGGGCTCTTCTGATTCAGATGTCTCTATTACAGTGGGTCAGCCTGTTTCAGCGCCTTCTGTTAAGCGAGTAACGAAGACTGCACCTGCTTCTCCTGTTGCTGAACACCTAATAGCAAAATTAGTACCAACTCTTCAAGATACTTCTTTGCTACCCATTCATCAGTGATTGGACAACATCCAGGAGCTTCTGAAGAAACCTTCATCTTCTCAGAAACCAGAGGAACTGCAACAGGACTTGGAGCTGTCCGCTATGTCTTCAGCAGAAGAACAACCTGAGCAAGAGCAGCCTTAATCTGCATATGCATCCCTGTTGGATTACTTTCTGTTCTGCTTCCTGTCATTCTTTACCACTGCGGGACCTTCTTCTCTTGGGTCTTCCTTCATGTTACGACAACCAGCAGGTTCTGCTAAGCTCCCGAAGGTGGCTCTCTCGATTTCATCCAAGAAGGCTTTGATGGGTATTGACTCTTGGTGGGCTGAGAAGAGGGAGTTAGGAAAGGTGGGACAGGCAGTCCCCAGTTATCGGCGGGAGGTTCCATTCCGACAACGTGATGAAAAGTGAAAATCGCTGATAACTGAAAATCAGCGATTTTCGGTGCTTTTTCGGCAATTTTTTTGCACTTATAAGCACTGTCGGCGCCTCTGTTAGGTATGTATCAGCTCCAATATGTGATTATCGACGCCAAAAATTGTCGATTTTTGTCACTAGACAAGTGCCAAGAAACTGGATCGCCGATAACCGGGGACTGCATGTATTTTGTTCCCCTCCTTCGCACCTGTCAGAGAGGAAGTACTGTAATTGTTTTATGTGACTGGAGAAACGCACTCCTTGGCGGTTTCTGCCCCCTCCCAAGGGGATTCTCTGGCCTTATTGGTCCTGCTCAAAGATTGGCCTTCGACTCAGCGAAAATTGTTTTCTTCTTCTGAACTTGATCGCTGGTTAAAGAATCTTACAAAGTCTTTGAAATCTTCAGTTTTCTCGACTGGACGGTGGGTGCTTTGACGAAGAAGATTGAGGACTGTTCTTCGCTGCAGGACAGTTTCGCAGCAGACTGGCTCAGGGTTCTTTCTTGTGCCGATAATGCCATTAGAGATGGGGCACAAGAATTAGCTGCTTTCTTTTCTACAGGCTTGTTGAAGAAAAGGGAGCTGTGGTGCTCCTTCACCACAAGGGAGTGACTCCATCTCATAGATCTTCTCTTCTCTTTGTTCCGCTGGACAAAAGTAGCCTCTTCCCTTGTGCGATAGTGGAATAAGTAGCTACAGAGCTTCAGGAGAAGGCTACACACGATCTACTAGCCCAAACGACCGAAGGATTTGAGCCGTGCCCATTCTGTCTCTTTTAATCGTGCCCATTCTCTCCCCTTCAACCACGGCTCTTTCGAAGGGCATGAACCCTAGATCAGTCAGTCCCATTACGAAGAAAGCATCATCAAGACCAACCTCTAGCAAGTGAGGATCAGGTCCTCTGTTTCCCAGTGGGTGCCAGATTCCTGCATTTTTGGAAGCAGTGGGAAGTCAGATCTGTAGGACCATGGGTACTTAAGGTACTCAAAGAAGGATATTCAATCCTTTTCAAGGCGAGACCTCCTTTGATGTCCTCTCCCATTGCCTTAAATGTGTACTCGGAAGGCTCGGAGAGGTTTTTGGGCCTCTCAAAGGAAGTTACTGCTCTTCTCCAGCAACGAGCAATAGAGGAGGTAGAAGAATTATCATCAGAGGGGTTTTATAACCGCATTTTCTTAGTCCCCAAGATACTGGGGGGTTGGAGATCAGTCTTGGATGTAAGTGCTGTGAACTTCTTTGTCCAAACCACAAAGTTCAAGACGTAGATGAACAATTCGGTTTTGCTGCGATTCGTCAAGGGGACTGGATGGTTTCCATAGATACGAGAGATGCTTACTTTCATATCCCAATACTCCGAGATTCCAAGAAATTTCTGAAATTTGTATTCCAGGACAGGATTATCTAAGTTCAGACTCTGTGCGTTGGGTTGTCCACAGCCCCTCAAGTCTTCGCCAGAGTACAGTACTTACCCCTCTATCGCAATGGCTTCACCTAATGGCCGTAAAAATTTGCCTATATCTGGACGACTGGCTCCTACGATCATCATGCCAGAGGAAATGTATGGAGGACCTTCTCAAAACTCAGCAGTTATCCCAGGATTTGGGCATTTTAATCAATCAAGAGAAATCCCAACTAGTCCCTTCTCAATTTTTTGATAGTCTATTTGGGGATGAGGATAGACTTTTGGACTTTTCCGTCAGACAAGAGAGTGCAGTCTTGCACCCAAAAGATCCATCACTTTCTGAATCTACAGCCCTGCTCTGCCAACGTTTGGATGAATCTACTAGGAACCTTCTCCTCCATAGAGATGTTCATACCATTGGGGAGACTGCATGTGAGGCCTTTACAATTCTTCTGAAAGGCCAGTTGGAGCAGGAAGACTCTGCCAGACTCCTTTGTCTTCCCCATCCCTCAGGAAATAAAGGAAGGTCTTCGGTGGTGGCTCGAAAAAGGGAGGTTTCTAACGGGAAAGTTTCTTTTTCATCCAAACCCGAGTCTAACATTGCTCTCCAACATATCGGATCAGGGTTGGGGAGCAGTTCTAGGATGTTTGGAAGTATCAAGAACATGGTCTCTACAAGAGAGGAATTACACATAACCTGAAAGAACTGAAGGCGATTCACCTGGCAATTCCACATTTTGCTGCAGTGACTCACGACACAGTGGTCGCAGTGCATTCCGACAACACAACGTCGCTTGCATATATTCAGAACCAGGGAGGCACTCACTCCTTTTTGCTATGCGAAGAAGCCAGAGATCTTCTATGGGTTTACAACAACAGCACCCAGATACTCACCCGCCTTGTTCAGGTAAGTCGAATGTAGTAGCGGATGAGTTGAGCTGTTGCAAACAAGTTCTACTCACGGAATGGTCACTGAATCCACAGGTGTGCACCGACCTGTGGAAACGGTGGGGAAAATCATTGGTAGACATTTGCAACATCCGGGAACCATCGCCTTCCCCTGTATTGCTCTCTGGCGCCTGACCCTCAAGCGTGGGCAATGGATGCGATGCTCCAGGACTGGTCAGACCTAGAGGTGTACACCTTTCCTCCGGTCAGTTTAGTGAGGGAAGTCATCACACGTCGATGATTCTGGTGGCCCCCTTTGGCCTCAAAAGGAATGGTTCCCAGGCCTTCTGGAACTTCTGTTGGACTATCCACGGCTCCTTCCACAGAGGAAAGACCAGTTCAGGAAGCTAAGTGGGCAGTGTTTCACGGATGGTGTAAGGAACGTAACATCTCTTCTTCTTTTACCTCTACAGCCCAACTAGCTGAATTTTTTTTTTCTGAAGTCTTCCCGGGATCTGTCAACATCTACGATCAAGGGCTACAGATCTATGCCGAACTCAGCATTCAAGCATAGAGGTTTGGACCTCTCTTCAAATCCAGATATTTCGGACTTGATGAAGTCTTTTGACACTACGAAACAGAAATCACAATCTCTGGTTTCTTGGAACCTAGATGTAGTACTGCATTGGTTATCAGGCCCTCCTTTTGAACAAACTCACTTGTCTTCTTTTAGGGATTTATCCAGAAAGACTCTGTTTTTAATCACCTTAGCTACAGCAAAGCAAGTCATTGAGTTGCAAGCTCTAGACAAACATATTGGTTCCTCCCAAGAGAATGCGGTATGTATGTACATCTTAGGTTTTTTAGCTAAGAACGAAAACCCTTCTAATCCATGGCCTCATTCTTTTTCCATCCAAAGTCTTATAGAACTGATGGGACCTTCAGATCAAGAGAGAGTGTTGCGCCCATTGAGAGCATTGAGACATTATCTTGAGAGTACCAAGAATATCAGAGGGGATTTTCGTAACCTCTGGTGCTCAGTTAAAATCCTTTGCGCCCTCTCTCCAAGAATGCTATTTCATTCTTTTTGTTAGACATTACTGTGGAATCTCACTTGGGGATTCAAGAAGATGTTTTACTTTTGTTAAAGGTAAAAGTCCATGAAGGAGGGCAGTAGCCTCATCGTTGGCTTTCAAACACGATCTCTCTCTGTCTACAATTATCCAATTGCCTTATTGTAAGTGTCGCTTGGTCTTCGCCAACCATTATCTATGTGATGTCGAGACAGTTTTCGAGGACCACAGTAGGCTGGGTTCATTCTCCATAGCTGGCGTGGCATTAGGGAATGAGGGGTAGGAGTGATCCTTCTATTTTCTTCTGTCTCCTGGCCTTGTTTAAGTTTGTTGAGTTTTGGGAAGCCTGGGGCTACTTGATACCTGGACTACCCTCCAATCTGTGTTTTTTATGGATGGGTAATAAGTTTTTAATTGTTGTTCAAGTAATATTGTTTTTTATGGTTGTGTTTGGTTGGTGTATGTTCACGCCCAGGGCAAGGGCAATTGTTTTGTTTAGCTTTGTCAAGTCATAGGAGTACTCCTTGAGCACAAAGTTCCCACTGAAATACGGGCAATTCCTGACATTACCGGATTACCAGTCATGCCCTTACAGGTCGAGATGAGCAACAACCTAGAGGCAGTATCTTCCTGCTCTTGCTCTCTCTCCAGGTAAGGTTTCAACAAGCATTACCACAATGGTAGCTTTTTATCTATTTCAAATTCATTTCCATTTATAAATTCTTGTTGAGTAGTACATGTCCATGCTTCCCACCTCCTATCAGTGTGGGGTTCAGCTATGTAATTACTTATAGTTACATATAGAAAAAGTTACATATAGAAAAATGACATTTTTATAATAAAATAAGGTTTTATATATACTTACCAATAATTACATGATCGGAGCCTGTTCCTCCTCCCCGCACATGGACATAGAGCATAAATGAACTGAGCTCTTCACCTGTGTTGTGTCTGTACTTCCCCAGAAGTGGGCGGGGCACTTACCTGCACCAAAACAAAAGTGTGCCTCTGCGACTTTCAGTTCTAAAGCTGCTGTTAAAGTAGAAACTAATAGCTATGTAATTGGTAATTATATATAAAACTTATTTTATTATAAAAATGTCATTTTTACATATTTAAGTGGAATACTATAATGTTGGAAGATCATTCATAATATTGGTCTAGGGACACTGTCATATGCTTTTTTGTAATTAACAGAAGCCTTCAGAAGGGATTATTCAGTTCCATTCACTGGTACACAATGTCTCTTAACACAAATATTTGATCTTTGAAGTTTGTACCTGTTCTATAACCATATAGTTCATCTCTGAGCATTTAAAAATTTATTTTTTCTCATTAAGGATGAGCATACTGAATACAATATGTCCATGAGTAATGGCATAAGTTACTATGCTTCTGGAGCTTCAACACTGTTAAGTTGCCTTTCTTTATCTTTGCCATGAATCCTAATTCCCAGTCATCAGGCTTTAATTCTTATTTCTCTATGTAGTACTGCTAAACAGTAAAATTAGTATGAAAGGTGTCATTTCATATGTCTATACTGTATTTTGTTGAGCGGCAAAAGTAGTATACGAGGTGTCATTTCATTTAAGTTAAAATTATCTCTTCAGTGATTCCATCATAGCCCAGTGCATTCCATTTCCACAGTTTCTTTATTACTGATTCCATTTCAGAAAACATGAATTAGTTCATTAGTATATTCAAATTGTCAGTTTCTTGTACAAGCAGTCCCCGATTTATGAATAGGGTTCTGTTGTGACGCTGTGTCATAAGCTGAAAATCTTCATAACCTGAAATATCGTCGAAAATCATAAGAAAACCTAACTTTTATAAGTAATTTACCAAGTAATTACATAGCTATTGGTTCCTAACCTATGGGAGCTTAAAAATTCAAAATTCGCGCTGCGGCACTCCTGTCATTTGTGTGTAGGTGACAAGGTCCTGCCCACTATCTGGGACTCAAAGGAACAACTTAGCAGAGAGCTCAATTCGTTTCCTGCTGGCTTCCAATCAGCATTGGTAGTTTTTCGCAGCTGTTTCATCACTTTTTGGATAGTTATTTGCCCGATCTTGGTGAAGTATTCAGGATTTGTTGTTTTGTGGCTTTCTATCATTGGTGCATTGTTGTTTCTGGTTAACTTTAGGAATTGCTTTAGTTAATGATGTCGGATTCCAGTTCATCTAGTACCAAGTTTTCATAGATTCTCATATGAATTGCACTAAATGTATGGGGCAAGAATGTAGTAAAGATAATACTGTACTTACATAGAGTGTCAGGATTGGGAGGATAAGAAATGGAAAATCTTGAAATCTCATCTAGAAAAACTTGAAAGAGATAGGAAGAGGAAAACAGCCCTTAGGGCTGAGATTAGGGCCATTACAGATTCTACTCCTTTGGATAATGTAGGGGATGATAGAACTGTTACTCCTACAATGCCTCCTGTTTCTCACATTCTAAGTCCTTCTACTTTACCATCTACTCCTGTTTAAGGTTCCCATGATTCCGCTCTTAATGCCACTGCCAGCCTCAAATCAAGGTTCGATCAGAAGTGGGGTTTATTTAATACCATTATGGAAATGGGATCGGCTATTAGATCTCTAATGGAGAAAAATGTAAATAATGAAAGTCCAGTGAGAAGTGATAGTGTTGTGAATGTTTAGGAGGTGGCTGTCTGTCCCACTAGTGCTCTTAGATGAAGGTCACTGTCCTGCTCCCCTGTACCAGGGAGAAGATATACCGGAGGTCCAAGGGAGGCTGGTGGGGTTTGCCCACGGGCAATTGCCCCTCTGTCGAGCCTGTCGTTTGTTCCCAGGCTCTGACTAAGTGCCATAGGAAAGGCATTTCAGTGCATCAGCTTTCATCAGATTCGGAAGCTTCCAGCCCACGCAAGAAGCTCCCATATTACTTCTCTGCTTCTTCGGGCCCGCTCAAGAGACATGCAGATCTTGGCAATATCTCTCCTTTGGCTGTCAAGAGATACAGGGAGACTAGCCCACAACCTTCCTGCAGCTTTCAGGACCAGCCTGCTTCTCTAGCTCGCCCTCTTCATTCATTGGGAGACAGTCCTGAGGATCTCCAGTGGTGGTCTTGCGAAGAAAGACTTCAAGAAGGGAAGTCCCTTCTCCCAGTGAGCCCCGACCTTCAGTTTTATTCAGACGCCTCCAACTTAGGATGGGGCGCTCTCCTAGACAGCCGGGAAGTCTCCCAAACATGGACGACAGTGCAACGAAAGTCTCACATCATTGTAAAGGAACTGAGAGGAATTCACCTGGCCTTCAGTCCTTCTTGGATCTAGTCTGCGGCAAGAAGATAGTAGTGCATGCAGACACCACTGCACCTTCTTACATTTGCAAACAAGGGGCCACTCATTCCTTTTCTCTGTACGAGAAGGTGAGGGATCTCCTGTGGGCAGAGGAGAAACAAGTCATTCTTGTCACCTGGTTCATTCAAGGGAGAATGAGCATTATTGCAGACCAATTAAGCTGCCTCAAACAGGTCCTTCCTACTGAATGGACCTTAGACCTGTTAGTCTGCGACGATCTGTGGAAGCTATGGGGCAAGCCCACAGTGGATCTTTTCGCAACGACGAGAAATCGCCATCTACCACTCTTTTGCTCTCCGGTCCTGGATTCTTGAGCATGGGCAATGGACGCCGTGCTTTTGGACTGGACATTCTTAGATGTGTACGCCTTCCCTCCCTTCAGGATGAACAGGGAGATAATCAGCAAGTTGTCTGCACATCAGAGCACCTCCATGACCCTAGTTGCTTCCTTTTGGCTGAACAAGGAATGGTTCCCAGATCTGATTCGGCTCCTGGTGGATTACCCAGCACTCCTTCCACAAAAACGGTCGCTGCTCAGACAACCCCACTTTCTCAGATTTCACCAAGGGTTGTCTGCTCTGGCCTTGACAGGTTTCAGACTGTCAGGCACCTTGTCATTTAAAAGGCTTTTCGAGACAGGCTGCAGAGGCAATTGCGAGGTGCAGACAAGCATCTTCTACAAAGCTCTACCAGTCCAAATGGGCAGTCTTCAGAGGTGGTGCAGCTGCTATGGCGTCTCCTCTTCTGAGACATCTATAAGTCAAATAGCTGACTTTTTGATATTCCTGAAGTTTGTCAGGAAGTTATCGACCTCTACCATCAAAATGTATAGGTCAGTGCTCAGTTCAATTTTTAAACAGAGGAATGGATCTGTCTTCTAGTCAAGATATCGGTGACTTGATCAAATCCTTCGATACATCTAAGAAAGAAAGTTCTTCCAGCATCTCTTGGAATTTAGAAGTTGTACTGAAATGGCTTTCAGGTCCTCAATTCGAACCTCTCCATTCTGTTTCTCTTGGGAATCTCACCAAGGAGACTCTTTTTAGTGGCTCTTGCTACTGCCAAACGTATTAGCGAGTTACAGGCGATAGACAAGAGAGTAGGATTTGCGCTAGGGGACGCAGTCTGCTGTCTCTCTCTTGGTTTCCTCGCAAAAAACAAGTACCCTTCCAAGCCCTGGCCTGGATCCTTTCTCATCAAGAATCTTATGGACGTCTTAGGGCCTGAGGAAGAAGAAAGACTTCTCTGTCCAGTGAGGTGTCTCAGGTACTTCCTTCACAGGACGGAAAAGATTAGAGGACCTTCAAGCAACCTCTGGTGCTCTGTAAGAAACACAGTTCGTCCACTCTCCAAAAATGCCATATCCTTTTTCTGAGAGAGTTTATATCAGAAGCCCACTCTCAGATGCAGGAAGAAGCCTTTCTGTTAGTTAAGGTTAAGGCTCACAAAATTAGGGCAGTCGCAAAATTTAGGCATAAATTGTCCCTCTCTACGATCTTGCAGTTGATGTTCTGGAGATGCAAGTTCTTCTTTGCCTCACACTACCTCAAGGACTTAGAGATTGTGTTTGAAAATTGTAACACTTTTGGACCTTTATCCAAGGCTGCATGGTGCTGGGAGAGGAAGCTTATGGAGCTCTCTGTTCCTTTGTTATCCACTCCTTGACGTAAAGTTTTGAGTCGATGGGGATCCTGGGGGTACTTTGTACCTGGAGTACCCACCAGTTTCGTTTTCAGTGGTTTGGGTTATGGTTTCAGTTCTGTGGTGTAGGTGATAGTGTTGTTATTTTGTTTTCTGGTCATCGCCCAGGGCAAGGGCATCTTTTAAACTTTGTCAGCATACGGTGTACTTCCTCCACTGCAAAGTTCTCACTAACGGGGCGACCCTTGGCTACACTGCCACGCCCACTACAAGTTGAGAGAAGCGCCAACCAGAGGCAATACCTACCTGCAGCAGCCCTCTGAACAGGTAAGGAAACAACAAACATTTATTCAGTGTTAGCAATCTTTCCATGTCAAATTCATTACTTAATGCTTTGGAGTACGATATGACCATGCTCTTTCCCACCTCCTAACAATGTGGAATCAGCTATGTAATTACTTGGTAAGTTACTTATATAAAAATGACATTTTTATGATAAAATAAAGTTTTATATGTACTTGCCAAGTAATTACATGACCAGAGCCCTCCCTCCTCCCCTTGCATGGACATTAGAGCATGAAACGAATTGAGCTCTCTGCTAAGTTGTTCCTTTGAGTCTCGGATAGTGGGCGGGACCTTGTCACCTACACACAAATGATAGGAGTGCCACCGCGCGAATTTTGAATCTTTAAGCTGCCGTAGGTTAGGAACCAATAGCTATGTAATTACTTGGTAAGTATATATAAAACTTTATTTTAACATAAAAATGTCATTTTTAATCTTTTGGCGCTTGAAAATGATGTAACCTGCATTTTTATTGAGTTTTTCATAAAAAAAAATCTCCAGTTTTTACCATTCCACCATTTTGGATCCATATTTCTTCCATTGGACCGGCGTCTTTGGCTTCATAATCCCAGAACATGCTATGTAACCTGGGAAATAATTTTTTATGAATATATTTGAAGAGCATTGTAAGCTCAGAATTTTGTAAGCCGAGCCCGTCGTAGCCTGGGGACTGCCTGTATATCAGTTCAGTTATCCCTATATGACTTACAGAAATCTTAAGCCCAGCATTTTCTTTATTCACCTGATTTTATTATTGGTCTCTCCTCTCTTCTGATGGGTGCTTTCTAGTTTTTCACCATTCGATATGTCATTTAATAATTCTTCTGGCTACCCTGATGCCAGTGTCACTCCTTGAAATCATGGCTCATGTTTTCATTTGACTTTGTTGTGCAGACTTCAGTACTCAGCATGTTCTTTGCATTTTTCATCTCCTCCCTGAAAATTTTCTATAAATTATCTTTTGCTTTTGTCTATTCTTTATGATGTCATGGGATGGAATAACAAATGAAGGTGCAGGATGAGAGTGGAAGGAAGTTGTCTGTCTTTACCATAAAGCCAAGCACAAGGGTATTCCGATATTTTCCCAGTTCTTTTGAGGCTAGGGCTACTAAATATGGTATCTTCAGGGTAATATCTCTTAGAGGAGCATCTTCCTGGGCAGGGCTTCCCTTGCAAAAGATTGGCACATTTAATGAGGCTCATAGGAAGAGCCCAGGTTGATAGCTCTGCTCTCAAATACTTTTTGAAAGAGCAGAGCAGGAACACTTGATGGAAGAGACTGATGCCTATCTCAGTTTCCACAGGAAAAAGTCTTTTACTATTGGGAAAGCGGCATTGAGTAGGTCATAGCCCTTCCTATAAAACCAGACACAGAACATTATCCATTTAGCCTGTTTACATAGGTTGGAAATGACTTTGGCAGCCTGCTGCAAAAAGCCTCACCTGATGAGGTACTGCTGGGATAGACTTGAAGCATGAGGATTGAGGAGACTAAAATTCTTTTGGTAGCTCTGAAGGTAAGGCTGTTGTGCAGAATGGTTCCGTGAAGGTCAATCTAGGGTACAAGAAAGATCAGGAACCAGGCTTGCTACAGCCAAAGTGGGTTTGTGAGGGTCATGTGGACGTTGGTGGACTACCACAGTTTGTCCAGCAGTAGGTTATATATATAAAGAGAAGGGTGGAAATGATAAATACCCAGATTGTCCCTTGGAACCTTAAAAACCCCACTTGCTCATGCCACCAGGTCTGGCAGAGTTGATTTGAGCTATTAACAAACAGGTCTAATAAGGGAGTTCTCCACTGCTTCCAAAGCATGCCGCAGTTCTCCAGGATGCAGGGATCATTCAGCCAAAGTACTTGGTCCCATCCCGGGAATGTATCTGCAGGTAGAGTGGTTTTGTCATCATCTGTTTGTTGAAGAAAATCCACTCTCAGTTGATGTATTGAAGGAGACTTTTTGCTACTTTTGTAACTGAATAAGCCACGGTGGATTTGACCAACTTCTCACCTGCAACTTTGTCAGATGGGTGGCTCTTGAATACCTTCAGGGTTAGTTGTCCTACTCTCAGCTGCAGAAAATTCATATACAGACCCTTTTCCCCTTTCAACTATAGGCCTTAGGTTATCCAGTTGTGCAGATGGGTGTATTAACCATCCTTTGAGACATCTGTATAGAGCGGTAGGTCTGGGTCAGGAAAAGAGAGGGGAACCCCTAGAT
>NC_089796.1:57523832-57551332 GCF_040412425.1 Macrobrachium rosenbergii
AAATAAGATTAAGTTATTCGCAAAACTACTGGTAAAAACAAGGAACAGAATGGCTAATACTGATTTTTCCAGCAGGTTATTATATACATACAAAAAAAAAAATGGTCGGTGCCAGAAGATTAATTTATTAGGTGTATGTGACTAAGAAGAGGTTTAATTCTTGCCTTTCGTAAGAATAAAATATGAGTTCACTCTTCGGCGAAATGCATAGCCAAGACGCTTTCCCTTTTGTTAAACCTGTTTTCCGGAGAGTTTCAGACGCTCATCATCCCCCCTGTTCAACTTTGTCTCGCCGAATTGATTGGAGTATTGATGCTATCCAAGTTTTGGCAGCTGTTTCATCTTAGGACCCTTTTTTTTTTTTTTTTTTTAGAACTGTATGCTAGCTTATGAACGGATACCAGATAAACCCAGTCCTGAAATCTTGGTTGGTGTCGTGTCATCTGTACCACACCATTCTGAAGTCTGAATTTCGACTTCTTATAATTGAAGGTACGACTCTCAGTCGTATTTTCCGTTCCTTGATAAATTTTTTTCATTTATTAATGTAAATATGAGTTGATTATTTGTTATTAATGAATTTTTGGAGAAATGTAGCTAACAAGAGGAAATTTTGATTAATGCATGTCAAAGTTTGGTATAGTGTTGATGTCGGATTTCCTGCTTCATCTCGTTTGTAAAGAAGTGATGATGTCATGTGGATGGTTATGGAATACAGCCTGATGGTGCAGAGGGTTTTTGAAGGTGGATCCATCCTCTGCCGCAGGTGAAGAGGGTGCGGTCCGAAAGTTGTGTCCGAACCGCCTCCCTCCTTACTAATACAGAGAGAGAATACCTGTATTAGCTGAAACAGAGCTCTAATGCCGTATGGATAACTGTAAAGCACGCTGTTTTGCAGGAGGATTAACGCACTAGCAATCTGTTGCGTGGAAACAGTACACAGCTTCATTTATAGGCTATGTCTTTTGACTTGATCCATGAGAATATACACGAATAACAACAAATTCACTTTAATTACGCACGTGGGTGGTTTCGTGGTTTCCGTGTGTGTTACATTTTGTTAATTATAGCTGAAATTGAGATAAATCCGGACGAAACCCGAAACTCATATCCTTATCACTTGCAAGCTGCAAAGGACCATGAGTCTGCATGCTGTAATTACCAGATCCCGCGAGGTAATAAAAGCGAGATGCAGTCAGTCGTAAAAAAGAAGTGAAAAATATCGTAAGTGGTACAAAGTAAAAATGTAAAAAAAAAACTGACCTTTTCTTCCCCGCCCGGAATATTTTACGAAAAATACAGAAAATCAACATCGCAAGTGGCCTAATACATTCTGTTACCGTAGATTTATATATATATACATATATATATATATATATATATATATATATATATATATATATATATATATATATATATATATATATATATATACATATATATATGTATGTATATACATACTTTTATATATAATATATATATATATATATATATATATATATATATATATATATATATATATATATATATATATATATATATATATATATATCTTCTTCTTCTTCGCCTTTAACGTGCATTTTTCCCATTATTATATGGGGTAAGCACGATGCCTTCTTTTTGAAGGACTTTGATTTGGCGGTGGGTAGGCCATAGCCTCGATCGGCTGCCCTGCCTGACATCGTGCTTAGACCCCGGTAGCGAATGTGTACATATATATATATATATATATATATATATATATATATATATATATATATATATATATATATATATATATATGTATATACACACTTATAAAGGACAGGATTTCCGTTCCAAGTGCGTCGTATTCAGATACTCGATAAGTAACTATTTTGTAAGTAAATAGACCTCTATTTTGCGGAGGAATTCAAGAATGTGTTTTCCGATTCCCCGCAAGCGATGGAACACAATTCATTGCCCTTCCTAAGGTCATACGTAGCTTTAGGGCTTTGGTTCTTCTCATATCCCTCGAGTTCACGAAATAAGCTTTCATGTTGTCCGTCTCCTGATATTCATCGAATAGGGATTCGTACTTCGTGACCAGAAACCAAATGCAGTAGCTGAGATTATACATGTTTGTTTGTGGCCAGGTTGTTTACCTTACACACTCTTCTTCTATATATATATATATATATATATATATATATATATATATATATATATATATATGTGTGTGTGTGTGTGTATATATATATATATATATATATATATATATATATATATATATATATATATATATATATATATATAGATATATAGAGAGAGAGAGAGAGAGAGAGAGAGAGAGAGAGAGAGAGAGCGCTTAGTTTGAGAAATTTCGTAGAGAAAATCAAGAGGCTTGTCACCTAGCCTACTACGAACCTATATACGTGCCGTAACTGTTGGCTGGCAAGTGCCACCGTGATCGGTGCCTGGTGAATTCATCACGTGACTCACTCACAAATACAAGTCGCATCTGAAAACAAAACAAAACTGAACTTCTTTTCGGCTCAACACTTGCAGGCGCTTTTCGCCTTTCTTATTCTGTAGATAAGGGTCATGTTCCTAAGGCCTCTTAGAAGTGAATCTCGGCTCGGTTAGCATGCCTTACGTTTTAGCATTAAGATGGATTGATAAGAAAAAGAGGAAATTATGATTTAAAAAAGATAAAGAGAAAACACGATTCGCCTACGCATCGTGATGCTCTGTTTCATGAATGCAAGAGAGTAGATTCTCAGAAGGTTTGTAGATTAACTTCCCTTCCCTCCATTGCAGCCCCACCTGGATGTGAAGGCAATACTTTTGTTTACTGATGTTAGGAAGTTCACAGTTTGTCGGGATTGATGATGAGCGGGACATATCCTGAGTATATCAGGTTACCGTATGTCAGAAGTTAAAGCTTAAGAGTAAAGTAGGAGATGATCCACTGACAAAAACTGAAACAACTCACGAGAGCAGTAGGAGATCAGAGGTTGAAAACTTTCGGTGAGGCAATTGCATTTTATCCACTAGTGTGTGTCAGAGCTGTAAAATAATATCTCCAACTCGGATGAGTTGATTGAGTGAAGGACGCATTGTAGAATATGCAAGAGAATTTATGAGTGAAGGACGTATTGTAGAATATGCAAGAGAATTTATGAGTGAAGGACGTATTGTAGAATATGCAAGAGAATTTATGAGTGAAGGACGTATTGTAGAATATGCAAGAGAATTTGAGTGAAGGACGTATTGTAGAATATGCAAGGGAATTTATGAGTGAAGGACGTATTGTAGAATATGCAAGAGAATTTATGAGTGAAGGACATATTGTAGAATATGCAAGAGAATTTACTGTGCTAAGATAATCATCAATTTTACGTCGATGTTCACAAGATTAATTATCCGATTGGGGCCACCATATAGCCATTGTCTCCAAGTTTTGCCAAATTTATTGTTTTCACGTAATCATGCTAAGAAGCAACCGGACAAACGGAGCCGAAATCAGACGTCAGCATAGAGGGTGAAAGTATAAAGGATGAGGGTAATGTACGAGATGTGTTGCAGAAGTGAGGCAAGAAAGGCAGCAGGATTTGTTTAAATGATATGGAGGTAACTAAGAGTGTCATAGACCAAATCTCCTTTATGGAAGTTGAATGTTGAATGCGAATTAAAAAAAAAATTAGACTGTTAAGATTAATCGTTTGTGTAGTATGTATGGTATAAGAGGCATTGAAAGGCTAAGAAATTCGTTAAATATGTATAAATAATATGGAGGTAACTGGGAGTGTGGGGGACCAATTCGCCATTGTGGAAGTAGTCCTCATGTCGAATGCAAGTGAAAAAAGCTCGATGGTTTACAAATGAATTGTTTGTGTAGTACTATGTGTGATATAAGAAGCATTGAAAGGGTAAGAAATGTGTGAAATATGTATACAAAGTAAAAAAGTTAGATTGGGGAAAGTAAAAATTATAGATGGCTTGGTCATGTGGTAAGAATGAAGGATCGTGAAAGGATGAGAAGAAGACTTTAAAGGTGCTTGATAGGTGGCGCGAGAAAGATCTTGCAAAGGAAAGGACTTAACACCCACACCCAGTAAGCAAGAATGTGAAGTTAGAGGAGAATGGTGAGGCATGTGTAGGGGTATTCTGCATGTTGCTAATGAGCCTTCTCTGCAGATGTAGGAAGCAGTTGATGTGGAAGTTTTGTACGAGGGATTTATCCACGATTCAGCAGTTAGAGTGTGAAAGTGGCTGTGATCACTGCCTCGTTTTTTGAGGAGTCACTCCTTGTTAGGGCAACTCCTTAATGTTGTGTATATGTGTGTGTGTGTATGTGTATATATATATATATATATATATATATATATATATATATATATATATATATATATATATATATATGTGTGTGTGTGTGTATATATATATATATATATATATATATATATATATACACATATACATATACTGTTATACTGTGTATATTCAATACAGCACGAAGGAACGTGCTTGAGAATATCATTGTCCCGTCGGAAGGAAGGTGAAAACCGGGACTTTGAACAAGTACTTCTTAATTTATTCTACATTTTCAAGTGTGAACTTGGAAATGTAGAATAAACCATGAAAGTACTTGTTCAAAGTCCCGGTTTCACTCACTGACTATATATATATATATATATATATATATATATATATATATATATATATATATATATATATATATATATAAATATATAGATAAAATCACGAAGGAAACGGAAACACTGGAGTGGTGCGAGGTCTTTCGACGCTGGCGTCGAAAGGCCTCGCAGCACTCCAGTGTTTCTTCTTTTGTGATTTTATCTTTATTTATATATTCAACACGTTCCATATTTTCGTGATTCAGTTATACATATATATATATATATATATATATATATATATATATATATATATATATTATATATATAATATTGGACGCTGACTTCAATACAAAATTCAATATTTTTTACTAGAGTTTGGTGTATGCGCAAGTAAGGGTTACCATCGCGTGATCAACAAAATGCTGTAACACTATAGACATACAGTTTATGATTGTTATTGACACATTAACTTCTCTGTATCAGCAAATATTCCACTAAGGAACGTTGTATTTAATTACACCGTTTGGCACATGTTGGGATGATTCTCTGGTATGAATTTGGTTATTGGTACGATTACTTTTCACAAAATTAGGGACAACAGACCCCTACAGAGTTTGAAATGTCTTGACAAGTTTTATGAGTAGCCTCATATTATGCTAATCCTTTCCAGTTTAAAGTCACCTTGTATTTGATTTGCCCTTTAAATAGATATTACTTTGGTTGTTGTTTACGAAAGCAAGTTTAATTTTTGCTGTCACTTTTTTTTACTTAGCATGTCGCACTTTTCTTTTTTCACCTTTCGTTTCACCACAGAATCAAATTCTATCCCTCATGTGTGTTTTCAGTATTAACTTCTTATGATATAATAGGATGCTTTGTTACAGAGGAAGCTGCTTGGTGTTCGGTAACTTTTAATTGCTTTCATTCCTTTTCTAGCAGCGGAGGTGTTAAGAATCTCCGGAAAGCGATTGTAACTTTGCTAATCTTATCAGTTATTAGAATCTAAACGATCACATCCGTATCACTAATGATTTCCTTCCTAATATTTTCTTCTCAATATTTGGGAAATGCATATTTTAATCTTCATCAGTAAGAAGGAACTCTCATTTTCTAAATATACTCCGTATTTCAACCGCCATCGACCGAAAAGGTGACCATTTGCGAGGCAGACCGTTGCCGATAGTTTTTAAATCGTGTGCACATAATCCACCATGGCGACCTGGAAGGCAAGTGACCTCAGTGGGCGGGTTCAGCAACTTCGTTCGCCATGGTGTGGGAGGCAAATAGCCTTTCAGAGGAGCCAGCGAGAGAGCGACACAGTACCAGCCTTGAAACAGCTGTGCAACTTCAACACCTGCAACATATGCTTCGCCCCAGTCGTTCCCATTGCTCTTATCCGTAGCAAATATCTGTCACGAAGGCAGGTTTCGCTGGAATAAACGTCAAATGTCGGACAAAAACTGTCCGATATAGAGTTACTGAGTATATAATTAAGGTGTATTCAAACTGAATACAAATTGTTTGCGTGGATAGTGGTGGCGAGAAAGTTGTGTGAGAACTCGCTAAAAAAAAAAAAATTGGCATTGTTTATCTAGTATTTTGTCGTATGTTTTTTTTTTTAGAATTGATGTGAATTTTAAACAAAGATTTTGTAAGTTTGTCATGGATTTCTGGTTTATTTTGAAGTGTATTTTTTAAGCGGACTCTTGTTATCAAAGCTATAATAAAAGCATTGATAAAATTAAAGGGTATTTATCGTTATTAGCAAGATGGCATACATATTTAAGATGTGGTTATTTTGGTTCAGACACGAATCTTGAGGTGACCACTGAAGATGTGTGACACCAGCTTAGAGCTAAATCAATTGATCATAAAGTACATATGCGTGCATTTGAGTGATTAATTCAACTCTGTACATTGTCGGCGCAACAATATGTGTGGTGGAAGATTGAATTTTAGTTCGGTAGCAGAGGGACATTTTCCAGGTAATTTGTATTTGATGAGTGAAAGCATGATTACACTCCTCTAGCTTATTGGAGCATCTTTTATTCTTGTTGATTGCAAACCAGGTCAGGATGTGTAGTTCTTTCTAATCTGCTTTTGCGTTTAGTTTTGCAGTCAAGTTTGGTTTAATAGAGAGAGAGAGAGAGAGAGAGAGAGAGAGAGAGAGAGAGAGAGAGAGAGAGAGAGAGAGAGAGAGAGAGAGTTTGCTACTCTTATCAACAGTGGCCGTACAAATAAAAAAAAATCCAACCTAGAGTTTTGTGTACTTTGTGCCTTATTATCATACATGTTTGTAGTTGTGTGTATAGCCTATATATATATATATATATATATATATATATATATATATATATATATATATATATATATATATATATATATATATATCTGTCTGTCTATCTCTCTATAATATATATATATATATATATATATATATATATATATATATATATATATATATATATATATATATATATATATATATATATATATATATATAAAGCTTATTAATGGGATCGTTTTTAAGTCAAGAAGTCTTTAATAGATTTATTAATAATTTTGCGTTGTGAAATCTCTTAATACTTTCCGAGTAAGTTCATGCCTGATTGCTGGTCAGCGTCCTTAAAAAGACGTTGGTTTGCTGCTTTGGCAACTAATATCATTCATCTATAGATATTAAATAAATATGATTATAGATGAAGGCAAAAGGTAGAAAGACTGTAAATTGGAAATGAATCCCTGGATGAGACAATATATCAAATTTAAGGCGACTTGTCATGTCAGTGTTAACATTTAACGGCAAGTTATCAAAGCTGTCGCCGTTAAGTGGCGATGGGAAATGAATATATCGACATGTAGCATCCTACCCAGGAAGGAGCGGCTTGAGAGAAAAAACAAGACAGTGGTCACTGTCACATCGAAGGTACTTTAGTAGTACAGTAATTGAATCATGGATGAACCCCTGTACAGAAAACTTGAACATCTTAAGCTGCTTCATACACTTACTTAAAAGGTTCATGCGCGTCACGTCGAACCGCCTTCCAACGGTGACAGCATAACTCTTTCATTCCTGTTGAGTGCCGATAAATGAAAATAATAGTAATCTCGCTTCTCGGTAACAGGTGAAAATTTCTTAATGGGTCGTGTATTTGGTCTGCAGCCCTTTACCGTTTGGTGTTATGTAGATAAAAATGGAAATGGCTTACTAGGGTATATCGTTGTATATAATGTATAATATAAAAGTTATTGAGAAGATTTTTGTCCTGCATATGTAACACGTATCTCTTGTATAGGCCTTATATATATATATATATATATATATATATATATATATATATATATATATATATATATATATATATATATGTTT
This sequence comes from Macrobrachium rosenbergii, assembly GCF_040412425.1. Classification (NCBI taxonomy): domain Eukaryota; kingdom Metazoa; phylum Arthropoda; class Malacostraca; order Decapoda; family Palaemonidae; genus Macrobrachium; species Macrobrachium rosenbergii. The sequence goes on from NC_089796.1 coordinate 57,531,807, forward strand.
GTGTGGAGAGAGAGGAGGGGCGACATAGGCTATACTGTATTACGCAAGGACAAGAAGGACTGTAAGGGCATAAGGTAAGCCAGTCTGTCTGAACCTTTCAGTACTGTACAGGAAAGTCAGCAGACCTGTCCCTTTAAAGCTCAGGTGATGACAGTTTCATTAAAGGGCGAAAGAACGTTGAATCGGAAGCGAAGAAGAAAAAAACCAGTGTTGGTCCTAGACGCTGAAACCAGGAAAGAGTTTTCGCACTTTGAATGGAGGTTTTTTTTTATTACCTGGTTAGATTTTTTGCTTTTATTTGCCAGTTGTTTTCCGTTTTACAAGATCTTGTTTATATCTGTTGTTTTTATTCTTTATAGCTTTGGTGTTCGGCACTTCATAGTATGAATTACCGGCCTATGCACTGAGTAAGGTTCACTGTTCACAGGAATAAGAGACCTTTTGTGGATCTGTGGTCTCTTAGCATCCAACGGAGAATGGATAGAAAGTATCTGATTCATTGTTTAGGTCTACAACGGCATACTGGATTTTAAGGAACACCCGTTTCCTTAGTTTGTGATGGAAGAGTGCTACCACCGTACCACGAGAGAGAGAGAAGAGAGAGAAATTTGAAGGGGGCGAGGACTGGAAGACAGACAAAGAAAACTTTCCAAGAAAACTTCGAGAGGAAACTGCTTTTAAGGCTAGTAACTGGTTGGTCAGGCTTTGAAAGTACAATATATGGATTTCTCTCGTATGCAAATGTGCCTGCACTGGAATGAGATATGTACTGTACAGTGTATCGGTATAATTTTGTTAGCAACAAGATAGTCTACGGACTGTGAAATCCCCGTTTGGCCCCTGCTGCCGTACAGACCGCAAAATTAATTTTTCTGAACATCGGGACGGCACTTAACGTCTCCATGGTCGGGATTTGCCGTCTCGAACCTTGACAGTTTGGGTGTATTTTTATAAATGTGTTTATGTTTACTCATTATTATAACTAGCAATATGTACTCTTGTAGAGTATAAAATGCAGTCTTTCGTTTAAATTCGCCTTCCAGTTCATTTAGTACCATATGTATCCCATAGAGGTTCTTCGATCTATTTGTCTCAAGCCGCAAGGGACTCGTCTTTCTGTCACGGATGCCAGCCAGCCAGCCCCGAAGGCAACAGCGAAAGGGAGTCTCCTCCGGACCTGTGGTAGCCAATCGCACACTGCCTTACTGACTGAGTCACTCTCTCACATCACACTTGCACACGCTCTCTCTCGCACATTGACTAGACTCAGTGTGGTCTTGGCAGTGGTGAAGGGTGGAATCCGCGCGGCTCTGTGGTGTTATAATATCTGAATATTTTGAACTCTTCTCAGCATTTTAGATATTTTTGTGTTTCTGGCGTGTTTTGACGGTAAGTTACTTCTGTCTCGCCTACATGTAATAAGTAATGCTTACGTAGTCATTATTATAATGCTGTGTCTTTTCTTAATACAAACTTTTAGCAGTTGTTTGTCGGGGGAGGGGAGGGGGCAGTTGCTAAAACGGAACCTACTCGCGTTTTGAATGTGTAGCGCTTGTTTTTAACTCTCGATTGTCTCTTTTCGAAAAATTTTCCCATTGTGGCAAGGTAACACTCGATCTGTATATCGTTTCTTTGTCAGTTGGTGGAACTGTTACATATTCTGTCTGCCAGCGTCTAACTTGGGAATCAATTCAGAGGCTCAAATTGGAGATCGGTTTTATCAGTAACAAGAGGGATGGTATGAATCACTGAAGAATCATTCTTGGCGAGATGACAAGAGCTGTGATCAAGGACCTTAGGAACGATAGGTCTCTTTGAGGAGATTATTGGTTCTCTCTCTCTCTCTCTCTCTCTCTCTCTCTCTCTCTCTCTCTCTCTCTCTCTCTCTCTCTCTCTCTCCCCGAAAAAAGGGGAATCTGTCGTCTCGATTATGTCATTGTTGTACATGCAGTGTAATTCTTTATATTTCTCTTTGTCTTCAGGCACGGTTACCTTCACTTTTGTGTAGCAGTGAAGTCCTGTGACAGTACTTTGCTTTCGGAAAACCAAATCTTGTTTGTATTAAAGTGTAAAGACAAAATTAAGAAATTTATTTCTTAAGAATTGCCCATTTTTCAAGTTTGCAAGTTTATCCCTGATTCGTTGACTCTGATCAACGTGAACTAATGTGACATCGTTCAGGAATCAATTGAAGCAAGACTGTTGTTGCTTAGTAATAATGGTTGATTTAGTGATTAATTGGCTGATGTGTACGTTACTTTTGTGGTACATATTCGGTCGTTGTTGTCGGAATAGAATGCCCTTGTGCCAGCATAGCCAGTTGCCCATTGAACACCTGTGAGGACAGTTAAAGAAAAAATATTTTAGGCATGTAAAGAATGCTCTGAGCATGATTATGCAGCTGCGCGGCTTGAAAAGCATTGTGCTTTTCAAGAGTCCCAAGCCGGGCCACGTTTCTGCATCTATGCCTTATATAATAGTGTAAGGTTATCGATCAGAGAGACGGCGCTAAGGCTGAGGACGCCCTTCACATGGAAAACACTGGGCTGTGGTATCGTCCGTCACCTGTCGTCTCCAAACATCAAGGAAGTCAAACTTTTAGTGTCTTTGGGAACTTTGTTGCCTTCTATTCCACAGAAGAGGTGCTTACACAATGGTATTCAGGGACGTAGTGGAGCAGATTTACGTGTAAAACATCTGTTGGCGTTTTGATGTTATGTTCGAAGAAGAAGCTTTGGTAAATTGCAGTTGTTGTTTTCTAGATCATAGAAGAGGTTTTAACATAATATTGCTGTTTGCAAAGAAGCTCTAGCGCATTACTACTATTGTTGCAGAGGTTGCTTAGTTAACAGAAGAGTGTTTTTGAGCATATTAACTTTTATTGATACCGAAGCCAACAATAAAAGTGTCAGGTGACATAAACCGAGTGAAACTCAACATTCAGGTACACCTACATTATCAGGGTGGAGAATGATTATAGTGTAGCTTGATACGTCATCGACCGCTTATTAAGCGAGGCGACAATGTTTCTGGCAAGAAAAGCAGTTGTTCAATGAACTCGCCAAGGGTAGGCAAGGACTTCTCGGGACCCGCCTTGTTGTGAGGGTTTATGAACCAAAGGTTATTTTCTCAAATATCAGAGACAGTTCGTTATTTGTGTGGTTTTGTCTGTACGGGTCCGTGTGTCTATGTACTGTGGAACAGTGATCATTATGGGAACGTAAAGAATGTAAGCAGATGGGCTGAGATAAGCAAGCATTAGGTGCAGGTGTTAAGAGAAAGAGGAATACGTAGCCACTTGGTCTTTTTTCCCCCTTATTTCTTTATACGTTGGAGTATGTTGGAAGGTAACTGATCATATATAATATATATGTTTACATGCGGAACACTATTCTGCATGTTCTCGTTGACAAGTTTGTTTTTATGTATGTGGGCGCGCGCTTGTTTGGTTACTTTATGAGGAACCATCTTAATAAGGAATTCATTTTTGTGTGATTTGTAAAATCATTCGATGCTTTGTTCTTATGTCTGGTATTTTAAGGCTGTTGACCCTAGTTCGGAGAAAGGCCATGGCCATCAGGGCTAGGGTTGAACCCTACTCGTTGCCGTCCAGGATAAAAAAAAAAAAAAAAAAAGATAGAACCAATGATTGATGGGAGAATCCATCTGTGATCTCAAAGTCCTGTTGGTACAAAATGTTTGTGACGGCGAACCTTTTTTGGTGTACTTATGTGCATGGTTTTTGAATAAGAGGCCTAGTGTTATTCTCTGGACGCGGACAGCCGACCGAGACGAAGTTTTTATTTGTTATTTAGGCAAAAATCTATATATATAATTTATTAGACTGGGAATAGAAATGATTGTCATTAAAGGTGATGGGTGATATTAGGTATGTCTCCTCCCCTGAAAAAATTATGGGAAGTCATTGTGGATAATATATATCAGTATTAATTTGCCATGAATTATAAATAACACATAATGATTTTATCAGTACATCGACGCAGACGCTTATCCTTTTTAACAGGTTTTCTCTTTCCTTTAAACGATTCGATATTTTGTATAGAGTGTTCGGTTGGATGGAAGTAAATTTTTGAAAAGTTTAAAGAATCTTGCCTGAGGGAGAGGTAGTTATATACTAGATTTTGGGGAAATTCTAGAATTGAGACGTGAAAGGAGAAAAATAAAGTTATTAAAACTATTCTCGTGTTCTAGTAGAAATGGGGAGGATGCTTCTGGCCTAACGGTAACGTAGAACACTATCTGAAATTATATATATAGAAAAGAGACCGGTTTGGTTTGATGGGGGATGGTAGGTGATGTCAGGTTAGTAGACAGGAGCGACATACGTGTAAAGGTAAAACATCATTGAGACTGTTAACTGTTTTTTTATTACTTTTTCATTTTGTGTCCGTTACGCAAGGTAGTGTGGGACCGCTGTTCTAAAGAAGGAATCAGTCATCCTCAGACTTGAGAAGTTACAACGAAAAATACTTGCAGCATCTGGTCAGCACTTTAATTTTTTTTTATTTTAAGAGATTAAGTTGCTCTGTCCTCCTCCTCCTCCTCCTCCTCCTTTTTATATCTCTCACCCTTCCTCCTATCTCTCCCCTTCCCGTCACACCTGCTAAGTGACATTCACTTCCCATTTCGTTCATTGGGTTCTCGACACGTGTTAGTGCTGGTCTCGATCAGAAGGCTGTTGGAATGACCCAGTAATTGTTATTCTTCCGCGGCTGTACGTTGAAATGATGGCGTTTCTGTAACAGTTGGCACTGCCTCTGCATACGGAGGTGACTGGAGTCGTCTCTCGGGTATTATGAGCGTTGGTGTTTATAACCAAGACCCATTGTTGTTGTTTTTTTTTTTTTTTACTCTGTTGGATTTTGGTGCATATAAAACGTTATAGAAATAGAAACGTACTCTTTGCATTGATATTGATAACTGGTATTTTAGGGTTTGTGTGTCGTGATCAGACAAGAATAAAATTTAAGGATAAAAATCACATACTGTATAGGAACCGGTTCAGGGGAGGACGTGACTGGTTAGGGGTTAGCGTAGGCCTAAAGAAAGCAAAGAAGGCGCTTGGAAGTATAGGCCTAAAGAAGAGAGGGAGATTGAGAAAGCATCTAGGAATGTGTGAGTGTGTGTGTATGGGGATAGGACGGGTTCCTGTAAGGCCTCTGTGCTCAGCGGGAGAAATGCTTGTAGTTTTTCACATATTTGGTCTCTCTCTCTCTCTCTCTCTCTCTCTCTCTCTCTCTCTCTCTCTCTCTCTCTCTCTCCCCAAATATTCTCGAGGGTTTGTTATTACCGGAATGGGCTTTTCTTGGGCTTTAACAAAGCGTGGTGTAGATTCTGGCGCAGATATGGTCTTGTTTGGAACTTGGTCCAGGGCGGCGATTTTTGTTTACGGGGAAAATTTGGCTCCTTTCATTTATTTGTTATTTTGCTTAGATTTATGCCTGACATATTAAAAAAGTTTCCCGTAGGACATTGTTTATAGTCATTTTTTACCTTCACCACTTTTTAGTGAAGTATGTCTGTTAAGGGCTTATGCCGAGGCACGTTACCAGATTCCCATTCTCTCTCTCTCTCTCTCTCTCTCTCTCTCTCTCTCTCTCTCTCTCTCTCTCTCTCTCTCTCTCTCTCTCTCTATATATATATATATATATATATATATATGTGTGTGTGTGTGTGTGTGTGTGTGTGTGTATGTATGTGTATGTGAATTTTATGCATTCAGATAACATCCCATCCAGTGGTGATAAGAACTAAAATTCGTCCGGATACCACTTTTGTTGTGTATCGTTAATGCTTTTATACTGTACTGCACATAAATGTACTATTATTGTAATTCCTTCCGCCTTCTTGCTTGTAGCATGTTCTTTGTTCCTTGCAAGCGTTGTGTTTCCGTTATTGAAAGGATGCAGTTTGACACGTTATGCACTGTCCGGTCCCAAGTGGGAGATATTGCTGGGTGCATCCCTTTCAGGTCGCTATCGTGTTTACTTTCGTTCCTTTTTTGCTTATTCAAATACACGATGCCATTACGGCGCCACGTGATCACTGAGGGACCCCGTGCCAGTCTTTCTCTGCCTTTTAATTTCGTATTCGTGCAAGCCTTGTGCTTTCATTTTGCTCATTCCTTACATCTTGGTCTTTATTCCGTTCTTATAGTTGAAAGTGTTCATCCTGTAATGCTTGAAACGTGTTTATCTGAACGTTTGATTCGCGTGTTAGGATTTCATCTTTCTGATTTCCATTCAGTTCATGAACCGTCGTTTCCATTGAACGCGAGCGAAGCCCTAAACACCAATATTTGGCTTCTAGTGCATTGAATTTGGTTTTTGTTTGGTATTTTCATCGTAGAAAGTGTGGGGTTGTTAATTTTTTGCGCTCTAAAAGCGTCGAATAACCAATAAACTTTCGGTGCTTTATACAGATTCCAATTTCAGTAGCAGGAAGAGGAAAACTGTCGCAAGCATTGATGAGCGTGGCTGAGGAAAAGTCCGTGTAGTCCTCAATGTCTGTCTGCCAAAGTACTTGCACTGGCTCCATATGGTATTCTTTTTAGGAGCTGTTCTTGTTATATGCGTGGGAGATGGAGCCAGGGTTCCTCTGTTGCCGGTTCTAGCAAGCGCATGCAAGCTTGAGGTACTATGTTTAGTTGTTGGCTGTTACTGTTAACAAGTGCTTATGTCACTAATATCTGTTGTTTCAAAGTATGATTATCTGTCTATATCTGTATGTCTGCTATATATATATATATATATATATATATATATATATATATATATGTGTGTGTGTGTGTGTGTGTGTGTGTGTGTGTGTGTGTGTGTATGTATGTATGTATGTATGTATGGGTAATGTGTTTCTATTAACAGTGGACCACATTTCCTGTTATTTGTAGTCTTATTTCTGAGAGGTACATAGCGTTTATGAAGCTCGTGAAGAAGCGGAAGAAGTAAAAGGAGATGAATGTAGGAACATCTGTCTGGTAACACTTGCTAGCCTGCGGTTTCTCTGTAGTAGATTTATGTCCTTTCGACTCTGCCAGCTATATGCTATATTTCGTGTATTGGGGTGTGTCGAAAAGGTGTGGCTATATTGAGAAGCATGTGCTGAGGAAGAGGAATAAGAGATAAAGAGCCCTCCCCCCTGACTGTTGCGGGGAGGGTGGGACTGGGGGTCAAGTGAGGGAGAGGAAGACCACGTTGGGGATGAGCCATTGGGGTTTTGTAATGGTGTTTCTGGGCGCCAATGGGGAGGGAGCATGATTAAGGTGTTTCCCCACGCGGGTGACTCACCTCCTGCTCTGCGCCGAAGCAGCGTTGCCAGCGGATGGATTTACAGCCGGGATTAGTGAGTATCCGTCTGAAATTCACGATTACAGTCGAGGATTTGTGACATTATGGACCAAGGTCCCAAGCGCCGTCCGTCTCTTTGGTCGGAGGTTTTCCGTCCGAGGTTTCCTTCCAATGGTTGGGTCGTTAACAGTTGTCAGAGATTCTGTGGGATTTATGGCTCCGATTCTGCAGAGGTGAGTGACCCAAACGTTTCAGTGGGCTGATTTTTCCCGAATATTTCGTGGGCTTTTCAGTGAAAGGACTTGGAAAGGAACACGGTACTCATAAACAGCATCATGAAATAAAACAGACAAAAATTTTGATAGTAGGTTAATTAATGAATATAATTTGTAAGAAACAGTCGTGACTGATTTACAGGTGATTAGGGGACCTCAGTCGGATTGAGTTTTCCTTGACAGTTATGGATTTCTGGCATTTTAGCTACTGATAAGTCTTGCTTCCTTATCGCAGTTTCTTTAATGGAGGGCACTCAGTCTTTGCTCTGACTCATTCGTCCTCTCTTTTTGGATTTCATTAATAGTTTCCGGGTCTGCTAGAATTTGATTCCTCGAAATGCGTTTTACACAGCCTACTTTTGATTGTTAGTAACTTACGTAGCCTCAGATTGAACATTATTCATTAACCGGTGTCTTGGTGAGAGTTGTGTGGAACAGCGCACTATATGCATCAAGATATGCATTATGTCAAATCGTGCACAGCTGTATGTGAGCTGCATCACTGGTTATTTTGGAAATCTCATCCGAATAGGTAGAATAGCCTGTGGGGTGGAACATGGATTTGCAATCGTAGAGTTTGGTCATTTTTCCCTTAACTAGGTTTGAAATGCAAAATTTCCGTCGCCTTGCATTGATACAGTTATCGACAAAGAGTAAGAATATTGATGACCCTGTCTCTTTTTTAAAAAACAACATATACTACAATTTTATATAACGTACTCTAGATTTATCTCGATATCTTTATCTCGTTTCTCTTAATGATTTCACTTTAATACTTTACTGTATTTCTTGCTGTAAGCTCGACCTCGTTTTTCCCCATTTTTTTGTGACGGTGACTGGCCCTTTTGCCCGGGGCTCAGGGCCTAAATAACTTATCGCATTCCATCCATCCTCTTCACCGAAGTGGTAAATTGCCAGTTTGTCAGCTTTTTCCCTTTATAAAAGTATAGTATTTTTTGCTTGGTCTCCCAGTTATCAGAATCAGGGAGAGAGAGAGAGAGAGAGAGAGAGAGAGATGGTTGATAAAACTGAAGCGGATTGATAATGCCTTGGCTTGCTTCCAGGGTTAATCGATTCTTCATGAGTTGAAATAACGGGGTCAGCTCACCAGAGACAGGTCTTTTCTTTTTGTTTCAATGGCATACACTGGCATTGGGGTTAAAGTTACGTAATCACTCATTGAGCTATGTACACATGTATATATATATATATATATATATATATATATATATATATATATATATATATATATATATATATATATATATATATATATATATATATGTATATGCGTCTGTGTGTTGTGTGTGTATGTGTGTGTGCGCGCGTGCATATGTATGTGTATAGGTATATTGTGTATTTACATTGCGCATACTACATTATACGCACAAATGTAGAATACTTGAAAAATAATTAATTTGATTAGGCTCTGAACAAAATGACACACATATTATTGATTCTTACGTAGCGACTGATCCAAAGACTTATGAATTTTGTAAGTGATGATAAGGTTCCAGCGGCCTCTGGCGTCATTCAAGATCATTCACCAGGCACTCATTGAGATGACAAAGGCATCGTCGAGTTGTTTAGTATTCACTACCAGTAACTGAACAGAATGGTCCAGATATGCACGTCGAGTTCGTTATCCAAGTGACCGAGATTTGTTCAGGGTGTAAGGGAGTCGAGAATGCTAATCATACTTGAAGTGGAGAACAGCAAATTGTGTTCAAGAACCTGTGAGGGGATCGGAGTTTAATTTGGGTCGAGATTCCAGGAAGAATCACGATGTCTAGGGTGATACCCCTAGTTCGGCGTTAACACGTGCAGCTGCAACTCTTTCTATATGAAAACAATATCCCTCTTGTGATATATATATCACATGCTGTAAAACAAGATAGGTTAAAAGCATTATCTGGAGTAAGGAAAACTCCACTTCTTACGTGACGTGGCGCAATTGCTCAAACTCTAATGATGATAAATAATACTAATAAATTAAGCATTTTCTCTGTCAAATCTAAGCCATCTTTGTCTGCCAACTTGCAAAGAACTCGATTCATTCAGAGGAAGTAAGAGCAAAGTATTCGAACTTCAATATGGAGTCGAGAAGCGTGTGGGAACCACGTTGCCCCGCCAGACAGCAACGGCACCCGATGATGCGAGATGAAGGACCCCCATGCCCGTCTTCGCCAGTAATTCCCCCCCCCCCTCCCCTAGTCGTCTTCCCGTCTCTCTTCCTTGTACGTCTTCCTCACACACTTGCATATGCATCATGGCAAGGCCGCTGATCCCAGTTACTGCACTCGTTAATTATACTGGCACAAGCACCATCCTTCATCGTACACCCACTCCCACACACCTACTATGCCCGAAGCTTTGCCGATGCTAGCGTGTACGCCACACCCGTACCCGGGCACAGAAATGAGCATTTTAACTACTTATCAATTTCATCGTCCTTCCCCTCGGGTAGCAGTATTCTTCTTAACCCTCACTTCATCATTGTCAACGATACAAGTTCGCGTATACTGAGCGTGACGACTTGGGCACTGCTGCCTGCCACAGCAAAGACCCGGATGTATACTGCTGTCATTGATTCACTCAAGAAATACGGCACAATATCGCTTGACATCTGCCAGTGCTTTACTTGCTTGCTTGCTTCCGGCACATACTTGCGCACGTGATTTTTAGTTATAAATTTTGAGAAAAATGTATCCTCTTTACTTAGTTTGAAATCTTAGAGAAGAATTTGACGTATTTCCTCTAGGTTGCACTCACCACGCCACATGTCAGAAATTCTAATTTTAGTTTATGTATTTTTGACCTTACCCGATTTCAGATGCAATTGTCACCCTCCCTTACTTGTGGCGCAGTGTGCACGTGAGCGCAAAAATAAACATAATCCATTGATCAGCTGTTCAAGGCTTGAATGCCAGCATTAGATACCGTACTTTCACAGCCGTTTCTTTGGCCATCCAGTTGTTTCTTTATGTAATTCGTTCGTGAAGCGAACGATGAGGAGGCGGGCTCTAGTCGAAAGGAAACACCCGGGTTTGTGTTGTTTGTTTTTCTGTTTTTTGTAAGAAAATTTTTATTACATCACCTTGGCTAAGGAAGTGCATCCGCTTCTCTGCTAGGGTTGATGCTGCCTTAAGATGGGTTTTCGTGCATAGGACTCTCTCTCTCTCTCTCTCTCTCTCTCTCTCTCTCTCTCTCTCTCTCTCTCTCTCTCTCTCTCTCCCGAAACCTTCCGAGCATCTTGCGTTTTGCCCAAATTGGTTTCCTTTATGAATGCTAGAATTCGATTACTGAACAGTTTTCTTAGATGTGTATTTATTGGTCCAGTACATGCTGGATAGTCTAGCCACTTCCCAATCACAGACGATGTGTTGCTGAACTTTCTTTTCTTAGTATAGTAAGCAAAGACGCCAGCACTGTGTTAAGGGCTGCTGCAATTCGAAGTAGCTGTTACGATTTTTTCCTTCCTCAGTGAATAACCGAGGTTTGGGGAAATGTGTAATCTATGTACATTTTTCCTTTCTCAAAATAGAATAATTTTGACAGAATTCCTGTATGAAAAGTTTTTAGAAATGAGACGATTGAAGGGATACACTTAAGAAAAGTAACAGATAATAAAAGACGATTGCAGACCTTTACTTATGTAACTCGAAGTAAAAGATGATTTTATATTTGCAATCATATCATATTATCATACCCGAAAAACCTGAAGTAAAAGATTAACAGTAGTATTCGATTGAAGAAATACACGTATGTAAAGCAAAGAGAAATATGGGACTATTTAATTTCCTGCGCTTAATAAAGAATATAAACAAGTAGGACCTTCAAACGTTTTTATTACTCCTTCTGAAAACATTAGATTTACAAATCCCGTCTTCCTTCAAGTTTGCCAGGCTTCACCTGCTGTTTAGAGCAAATTTCTCTAATTAGATAGTTTCATTAGATATAACTTGCCAAGAAATGATCAGACGTGGAAATAGTGAAGGTCATATTGAGCGCATAAAAACTTTGACATGAAAGGGGACGGAAATTCATATTAGGGCGGCCCGTTAGATTCGCTCCGAGTTTTACATGTTATTTGCACTCGTTCAGGCAGTTGCGGTTTAAATAGTTATTGATAATTCGTACACACACGTAAGTGAGTGTGTGTGTATATATATATATATATATATATATATATATATATATATATATATATATATATATATATATATATATATATATATACATATACACACACACGCACATATAAACGTATTGAGGCTTTGTGTGTGTTTGTGCAGGGATATGGTATGTATCTCAATATACAAATAAACGTTTTGAGGCTTTGTGTGTGTTTGTGCAGGGATGTGGTATGTATCTCAATATACAGTAATTATAAGATAGTTTATCGTGAAAGCAACATTTTTGGATTTGAGGACAGTAAATCACGTTAGATTCCTAATGTTTGTGTTTTTTTTTTTCGGTACTCACTGATGGTATGAGCTTTGTCTCGTGGAATCCTTTTGGAAGTGTGTGTGAGTCTTTTTAGTAATTGTAAGGCGCTCTGTCATTGGTTACCTCTCTCTGCGTTTATTCAATTATATGTGCTACCTTCACTCGCTACTTGAACGATAAAATAAGTCAGTAGATGATCTTCGAAAACATCTTTCTTGTGGCCCTACTTCTTAACACGAATTTAAGTAATATAAAAATAAATCTTTGGTATCTGTGTCCGGTTGGAGTTGACGCTTCACAAACCCTCTTGATAGTTGGCCAAATTCTTTTGACTCGTCATATTACCATAATGTCTGCTAAGTTATGCGTTAATGAGAAAATGATGTAACTGGTTATTCAGATGAGGAACTTTATTTTTTTATGTTATATCCTTGTTAATGAGCCTTACAGATGTGTTCATAGAGACAAGGTATGTAGCAGATGACACAGAATGCCTTTGAATGCATATATATATATATATATATATATATATATATATATATATATATATATATATATATATATATATATATATATTTATATATATATATATATATTATATATAATATAATATATATAATATATATATATATATATATATTTATATGTATATATATTATATATATAATATATATATATATATATATATATATATATATATATATATATATATGTGTGTGTATTATATGTAATGTGTGTGTGTGTGTATATATGTATATATAGGGTATATATATATATATATATATATATATATATATATATATATATATATATATATATATATACACGTATCTACTCTATGAAAATATATATACGTATCTACTAAAAATATACTATATGGCCAGCATTTGAACAGTTCCTCAGCAGTCATTTCTCCTTTTTAGCAGATGAACATCAACCTCTACAAACTGAGGGTGCTCTTTGACTGATGGGTTAGGTTTAAGGGGTGCTTTTTGCATCGGATGCAAGCGATGCATTATATTAAAGATTTTTGTAACAGATTCGTTCGGATATGCAAGAGATCTTTATTTTGTCTGTTATGAGCACTTACGTAGTACTCCGAAAATGAACGAAAACAAATTGGAATCATTTAATTTTTGGGCGTTGGGGTGGGGGTGTTGGTTGACATCAGTGACCATAGCTGTTGTAACGTCAGTGTAATGCGTTAAATGAATAAGTCAACACTGGGTGCGTAAAGGGTTGCCCCAAGGAGGTTGGGTTGCCCGCAAAGGAAGAGACGTTAAGCTTAGCCTTCTCGCTGGCTCAGTTGTCACTGGCGATGATGTTGATGCAGCAGGATGCATTCCTTTCCAATTACTCGTCTGTTTATAAACAACCCTCCGCTCAGAGGCGAACGGCAAGATTTGTTATGGTTTGATACGTAGTAACCTTGATTTGTGGACTGAAACTGGCTGCAACTGCGGTTTGCGATTATTAAACCCTTTTCCGGAGTTTGGGGCGCTAGTGTTTGTTATCATCAAAACACTCGAGGCTGGCGGTTTACAGGGATGTTTTGTCAAGGCGCATAATCCTCTGCACTATCTTGACAGTTTTAAAATGTATTTACACCACGCGTGCCTCTCCAATTTCTTAACTTTAATATAGTAATAAATGCCCAGCATTTTGAGGTTAAACATTTGTTTTCATTCATCCTCGGTCCTGGATCTTGAAAAAGACAGAAAGATGTGTTGTTTTATGGATAAACAGCACTCAAACTATTCTATTCACATCATTGCACAAATCGAAGCTGCGCTTAGGAGTAATAAAAGTTCATTGTGGAGGGAGAACGTCGTCCTTTTAATTTCTGTCAAGAGGGAGGGTCTAGATTGAAAAAAGACAGAAATAGAAGTAAGATGTCGGGATTATGATAACGCCACTGCGAATGGGTCATTAATTGTTCCATCGCTGGCAACAACGTGCAAGCTTGACTGTCGCCATTGTGGCCCGCATTATTCGGTAGACCCTTTTTCATTTGAATGTGAGACTCAGGAATCTGAAGCAGTTTCATGCGTACAGTACTTCAGTTGTGGCAGTTATGGGAAAGCATTGTAGCCATCATGATCGCTCTTTTCTCAGAATATTTCGTTATATGCACACGCATATATATATATATATATATATATATATATATATATATATATATATATATATATATATATATATATATATATATATATATATATATATATACATGTACTGATGCATTATTTGAGCTTTACAGGCATATTATTCAGCCAGTATTTATCTAGATTCACACCGACACGCACTTGCATATCTAATCCTGATGTCAAGGTTGCAGCGTTACCGACAGTACATGCATTCCACGACAATCTCGGACCACCATTTATGTTTTAGAATGAGAACGGACACGTGGGGATCCAACTCGCGCGAATGAAGACATCAATGAATTTTGATTGTAATGATAATAAGGGGTTATTTTCTGCCCTGGCCTCCCGAGGAATCCATCTGTGTTGTGTGTAGCAACATGCTGCAAGTGCAGATGCTACACCAATAACGCAGTGTTAGGTGACAGAGGCCTTCTACGCTTACATGTCTCCTTGCATTCCCTGCAATCTCTCTCTCTCTCTCTCTCTCTCTCTCTCTCTCTCTCTCTCTCTCTCTCTCTCTCTCTCTCAAGCCATGAATTCGTGCTGTTTTCTTTACTCGTGATGGGAATGGGAGTGCCAAAGTTGGCTACACAAGGTTAAACGATATCAGACTAGTAACTTATGTCAGAAAGAAAATGAACAGTGATAGATGCCATTCAGATCATTATCAAGGGAAGCGTATATAAAGTGATCATCTAGATATTGCATTGGTTTCTATTTTGAGCTTGTAAAGTCTATTAATGGTATCATGCAACGTCAGTTGTTAACAACACCACAGATGATCAAGTCTTCAAGTATATTGGAGTGCCAAGATTAAACAGTAAGGTTTTGTCTTTGGGTAGTTTGTTAAAGGTAGTGTGAGTTTGAAGTAAAATTAAGGCTTTTCACATTTTTCAATCACGTTAGTTTTCAGTAGAAAGTAAATTATGTGCTGTAATCACATCTTGGGACCTCATTTTACTACGGGATGTGATATGAGGCTCCCAACGTTTTTCTGGTGAAGAGTATTAGAAGCATGGCGTTTAGAACTGACCATAAGTTTCTTTCTTCAAGTAGAACTCTTGGGTTAAGAGGAGGATATTTTTATCTGTTGCTTATAAATGACCCTGGTTGTGTATTACTCAAATCAGTCTAATATTTATTGGTTTTGTATGTTATTTTGAAGTGTTAAATTAAGAAAGGCAATCACAGGTACTGGTAGCTTGTGCAGTAGTTTAAAGTACCGCACTTTGTCCAGGGGAAAAAAGACATTTATTCTGCTTGGATTTTGATGTCTTGTGCTTTGCGTTTCTCGGACATTTATTATTATTATTATTATTATTATTATTATTATTATTATTATTATTATTATTATTATTATTATTATTATTCCAAATGGGAAAGTATTCGTGCTGTACAAGGCGAAAAGGCCACTATCGTGTTGAAAGTAAGAAAGAATTTACGATGCAATATAAATCAGAAGCCCTATTTTCGTTGAGCAACTTTCAACTAAGTTTTACTTTTCAGTGGGGAGGTTTATGTCAAGTTATATTTTTAAAATGTGCTCTACAAAAGCATCTGATTAAATGACATGCGCAAATTCTCAGAAATCATGTGATGTGTGAGCGTGCAGGTTTTCTATTTTTTCTTGGCAATTTTATAGCCTTATTTGGAACTTTCTCCGTCGTGATTTACAGTTTAGTGAAGTGTTGGTTGTCTTCATTAATGAGGACCGTGTGTACTGTTGTCTAAAACATAAACACAGAAATAAATAAATAAAAACAGTTCTTAGGACTTTCATCACTCCTACAACAGACTTGAAAATGTGTTATGAAGACTTGCAGCGAAGGAAATGATGAAAGTTTTAAGTGCCTTTTTTGTTGATGTTATGAGTGTATTTGTTTGAACTTTCCTGTTATTTATAATTCAGCTATTTTGTTGAGAACTTTCTTGTCATTGTGTTTTGAGAAAACCAGTGAAATCTGCAATCGCTCTTCGTTGTGAGCTTTTTATTTATTTATTTGTGCAGGCAGTTGGTTGTCAGTGTCTGAGGATCTTGAAGTCGTTTCTCCATTAATCTTGAGAACATTTGACACAAGCACCAAACGCCTTATTAGTGAGTTTATTGCCTCTGACTTTGGGCCTGTCTGGGAAAAAAGGGCTATTTTATGCTTCTTATGAGTTGCATTTACTGCCATCTTATTCACGTCGTTTCGTGTCACAGAGTTGTTGCTCGCGGCTCCTTTGCTGTACCCAAGGGCTGTGAGTCTTCTTTCTTATCATGTATGAAATTATATTTTGTTTTATGGTAATCTTGGCTGGTGTCGCGTGGATCATTGAAAACGTTGCTGTTAATTGCTTGATTCACTTAGTTTATGTGAATGTGAGTCAGATGTCTGACTTGTGGTATTTCTAACTGTCTTACGTATTTCATTAGCTTTGTCCTTTCAAGGTTAAGGTTGTCCCCAATTGGGTACGAAAGGTGAATGTTATAGCATTTGTTATTGTTCGTTTGCATTTGTTTTGGTCTCTGTAATTTAAGGAAAGGTCATATAAGTAAAATTTCTTAACTGTACATGAGAAAAGGTTGATGTAAATGACATTTATTTTAGCGTTACGTAGGAAGTATTATTTGTGCATGCTGAAGTAAGTTGTTGGTATTAATATTCCCACGTGATTTTGTGTGATGCACCCCTTTACGTATGTGCTTCAGGTCTGTCACTTTGCGTGTCCATGAAAAATTAGTCAAAGTAATCCCCGAACAGTCCAACGGGTCGAACACAACAGTAAACAAACAAGTAATGAGTTGGAATGGTCAAACGGAGCATAAGGGAACCACTTGAGGAGGTCCTTATATGTTATGTCGGCCTCAGGAATTCATTAATGCATAAGTGTTTGCGGCTCGTTGCTTGCCATAAGAAAGAAAACGAGTTCACTGGAGGCTAAGGCAGTATTGCATTTTCTGACACGCAGTGTAGCAAGAGAGAGAGAGAGAGAGAGAGAGAGAGAGAGAGAGAGAGAGAGAGAGAGAGAGAGAGAGAGAGAGAGAATTGGTTCTACTACGTTTAATGTGAGAAACAGAGAATGCTCTTGTTAATATCTCAAGTTAGTGACGCGCTTAAGATTTGTTTTAATTCTTATATTTTTCGCAATCTTTAAAATTCAGATTCATAATGAATTTCTGACAATGACTGAATTTTTTTTTCTTCTTTGAAATCCCGCACGAGTTGTAACAATCATTTTGTTAAAGTGAATACACAAGCGATGCGCCTCGCGAACAAATTGCTACAATTATGTGATTTACTCGATGACCCGGCGAACGTTTAATTTTTTTTGTTTAATCTGTCGAATGAGGTCACCTTTTTTCTCTGCAGGAACAATGCAGTGTTGTATTTCAGGTCAGAGTGATTTCAGATGAGAGGAAATATTCCTGCCTGGAGGTTTCGTGTTACCCTTCCGTGGCTTTTGCACGCTCGTCTCACGTCTGTTACGAACGGTTTTTTTTTCTTCTTTTTTCTTACATTTTGTTTGTTCGATTCCCAAGTTTTGATCACTGATTGAAATTAGAAACGGAGGCTGGAAAGCTTTCTTCCTTCTGCTTGAATGTTATGAACTACTTGTTTAGTTATTAAAGCCTAGTAAATAACAGGTTGTAACATGGTAGGTTACCGCAGATCAACAAGTAACATGGTAGTGAGGTGAGCTCCGTCATATTAGGAAGATTGATGCATTTAACTTGTTTATATATATATATATATATATATATATATATATATATATATATATATATATATATATATATATATATATATATATATATATATATATATATATACTGTATATATAATCAGATTAACTAATGCTGTATTGTTTTCTGTATTGATACACTCGTACTTCAACTTATTTATGAAGCCTTGGGGAGTGTTAGATCTTTGTAGGCCGCACATAAGCTACCCAGAAATCAATAAGGAGTAGGGGGAAAAACGTGGTTCTTCCTGCTAATGGTTTTGGGTTGTCCTTTTGTTCCTATTGTGTCTTTAGCCTTTAAGAAAGAATGTAAGAGGCTTTGCAGCCGATTTCTTCCACGGCAACAGTTTCTTAGTAGTTGGTTCACGAGTGAATTGAATCTTTTCAAGGATCGCCGTTGATATTAGCGTTATATCTCTCTCTCTCTCTCTCTCTCTCTCTCTCTCTCTCTCTCTCTCTCTCTCTGGTAGTCTACTGGTAGCATGCTCTGCTCAAAATTCATGGAACCCTTTCCCGATCTTCGAACAGGGCGAGGAAAGGAAGAGTATGGTGGTGTTATTTAAAACTGCATTTTCTCTTTTTACATGAGCAGTGAAAGTGAGTCAGTACTCTTGTTGTTAGTTGACTGTAGGTGTTTTGAGAAAGAGGTAGCCTAACGTAGAGAGGGAAACAATAAGGCATCAGTGATCGGTACTGCTTCAAAATAGATTTTGTCAGATAATTAAAAAATAAGGGCATCGAAGAGGTGATTTTCACCCTACCAGTGCAAAACTATGTTTTATACTCTATGAGTGTTAGATTAAGATAAATCAGACATTAATCAAGTTTTTTTTTTTACAATGTTCTCTCTCCCTCGATAATCTCTCTCTCTCTCTCTCTCTCTCTCTCTCTCTCTCTCTCTCTCTCTCTGGTTTTATCGATCATTTTTTATTTTATTATATTGGCTTTTGAGTGTTGTGATCCTAAATGTAGTGGCTGTCAGTTCTCTGTCGCATTAGTGAGAGGTAAATTTACAGATTGATAACGGCCGTTCCTTAAATTTTGTCTCGTTGAATAAATTTGCTTTCGTTTCTGTTGTATTATTATTATGGAATAGATATGGTTTACAATGACGTTTGTGTTTTGCTCTTATTAATGCGAAAGAAACACCTATACTAAAACAAACTGTTATCTGTTGTTTAATAAACATTTAGTTTTAAGTTATCGATTATATCACGAACATGGGTGTGTGTGTGTGTGTGTGTGTGTGTGTGTGTGTGTGTGTGTGTGTGTGTGTGTGTGTGTGTGTACACTGTTAGGAGTCAAACAGACTTGCTGTCATCCATGGCCAACTAGATTAGTGAAAACTTTGTCTAGTACAAAAAAATTTAAAAGTCAATTACCACTAATGGGGTGCGTGGACAGTATCCGACGCGGTGGAAAAACATACATGATATATCACCCCCCTTTTTTTGTTTGTTTTGTGGGTGGGGGTCAAGGGCATCGGGCCCTCTCTCTCTCTCTCTCTCTCTCTCTCTCTCTCTCTCTCTCTCTCTCTATATATATATATATATATATATATATATATATATATATTATATATATATATAAATATATTATATACACGCATACATATATACACA